>NC_133492.1:7125332-7258809 GCF_025370935.1 Choristoneura fumiferana
CCAACAAATATGTTTAATATAAATAGCTTACCTAAAATGGTTTATACCCGTGCGTCCCAGGTAACTTAGGACATAAGATCCAGGTTTTCGATCACTTTCGCGAACTGAAAATAAAAAGTATGAAATTTTGAAATAATAAAAAAATAGTACCTTAGTCAATCACTATAGGGTATTGCAGACGAAAGTAATCTATGAAAATATTTCAGTGTAACATTTATCTATAGTAGGCACATAAGTTATAAAATTATCGGTACAAATAATTTTAAAGGCTGAGTACAAAAGGATACGAAAGATTACATACAGGCTGCCAATAAGTCAAAAGTAATGTTAACCCTCAATAGCACAAAATAAAATTTAATAGGTAAGTAATATCAATCAATAGAATGTGATGTGATTTTATAAAATAACATGAGATTATATTATATTGAACAGGCATGACCCTTTTTGTAGGAAACACATTATGATTACACCTACCAACTAGCTAATTTAACTTGTTTTCCTGATGCTATAGATTCTAGTTATGTAGTATAGCGCCTGATTGTAATATCTTCTAAAGTAAAAAAGATATTTGATATTACAAACTATACTACGAAGTGCAAAATTCAAACTTTGTCTCTTGCCATAGCAAAAGCTAGCAGAAATATAACAATCCCCATTAACGTGCCGCAGGCTATTTGAATGTTTTGTATTATTATCTTCTTTTGCAGTAGTCCTACATTTTTGTATTGCACAAACTAACACTGAGAACTAGCATTTACTAACCATTGTCTGTTTACTTGTGAAATAGTTATTGTGGCACTCAACAACATGGCTTCAATATTAATCATGAGAAAAGAGATTTTCTACCAGCAGACGTAATTTTCTTATTGGGACAGGCTATTTAACACTTATTCTAAAGACGCGTCTAAATACTGGTCTACATATCTACATTCTTAATTCACAAATAGTCACAACTGTCAGTATAGTATATGTTAGACTACATAATCAGTAAAACCACAATATTGATAAATATTAGTGTATCACAATATTGACGTATATATATGGCCTTCTCTTAATAGTCACACATCAATATATGACTGAACATACTTATGGCTGGTAAAATTTTCCATCTGCAACCAGAACTGAAGTAAAAAAAGTGTATAAAGTATAAGTAAATTCTGTACCACATAAAATCACAACAATAAGCTTTGTATTGAATACTTGTTTGGAATACAATGAAG
The DNA here is from genome assembly GCF_025370935.1 of Choristoneura fumiferana. Lineage (NCBI taxonomy): Eukaryota > Metazoa > Arthropoda > Insecta > Lepidoptera > Tortricidae > Choristoneura > Choristoneura fumiferana. Next base: position 7,126,553 of record NC_133492.1, read on the forward strand.
AGATCATTAGCATATTCACAAGTGATAGGAACCATTTTAGTAGATTTTAGTATGAAGCCTTGTAGAGTCATAGGTATGAAGGTTTGAAGGATAAATAAAGTTTTATATACATACTAGTGTAGTCATTACCTGCGGTCTGCGGCTTCGCATGCGAAAATTACTTGATTAATAATTCATACCTGGGCGACCAAGCTTTGCTCGGGCTAAAACTCGTTAATAAGCGTTTTCCCAGAGATGCCACCAAGCTAGATCAATTTGTGATCCCCGAAACCCCTACATACCAAATATCATCAAAATCGTTGGATGTGTTTCCGAGATTCTAATTATATTTATACAAGAACTGCTTGTGTAAAGGTATTACATACTAAATATTAATTATAATTAACTTCATCTGGTTCTTACCGAGTGTGAAATAATAAATCATTAATTAGAGCTATTATTGTTGTGTGGTGTTGTATTGTATTGTTCTTGTTGTATTGTATTGTTGTTATGTTGTGTATTCATTACCTAGGTAGCTGCCTGGCTTGTTCTTATCCCAAAGTCTCTCCTCTGAGGTGTATCGATCCAGGCGGCCATGGTACCATGCAGTTTCAGGAGGTGCCAGTACTGCTTGTCTCTCACCTTATTAGAAATAAGTTTAATATAAGTTATTGGCTTTCGGTTTACTACCGAAGTCCAGTATAATGTATGATGCTCTAAATAAAAAAAATATATAAAAAAACAGCAACTACAAAAGTTTCAGATTCTGATTATTAATGCTTTATTAAAAATTACACCTTTGTTTGTACAATGATATATTTCCTATACTTTTTTTAGTTGCTAGTTTAAGTGTTAAAGAAATGGTTTAAAAATAACTGGTAGTATATGTATCAAACACTAATTTTTAAAGAGGTAAAAATCAGCAGTAATTAACAAAATAAATAAGACCTACCAAAATAATAAAAATACAACATCATTTTTTTCATCAAAGCAGTTTGGTTGGACTGAAAAATAACAAAATAATAAATGTGATAATGCATATTCCCATCAGATCTGATAGATAAAGGCTTTTCTACAGAAAAAATAGCAAAAATCCCTAAAAAGACGCAGGTTACTTTAAATAAAATGCGCATGTAGCGAATTTTCGTTAAGATGACAAAAAACCACTTCAGAGCTTTTTGCTTCATTCTTTTTTACTAAAAATAAGTGCATTGTACCAACCGTTGATACTTGGTCCGTCAGCTTCGTCAAGCTCCAAGTCAGCTGCGAGCTCGGCTAGGTCCCCGCCGCCGTCTTCGGACTCCGTCGATGGCGAGCCTAGCTTATCCTTTACAGGGGGTCCCATAGGCGCCCCCATCGCACGAATTAAATCAGCCATTTTTAACACACCACTACTTGCCACCAATAAAATTAATCAATCCACACGTCCATGAGTTCGAACTACACTCTAAAGCCTTACGAACAAACAATCCTACAGGAAAATATTCTTGTTTACAGTGGCCTAAATCGTTACGCACTAATGACTCAAGCAGACGACAAAGCCGTTAATATAAGAGCAAAAACTAGATACCCAATGCTAAAAGCTACTTAAAACTATCCTTATAATATATTAAAACGGCAAATTAGCAGTGAATGTTTTGCATTTACTCGAGCGATTATTTCGATCTGATACGCCCCCCCCGGGTTCTTCCCATCTCTCATTCTCTCATCGGCACTTTTTTGTTTGTTTGACATGACATTTCATTTTACCAATGTTACCTGTAAAATAAATAAAATATATATGTATGTAACATAGTTATATTTTTCTGACAAAGGAGTACCAGGAAAATCGGAAGGAATGTCTCATTAGTTGCATACTGTATTGTTCTCAATTATTGATAAATAGCCTGTGGTAATATCTTATGGCAAGCTATCGGCTCGTTATTCCTGCACAGTGTACATTCCAGCAAGGCTACTACGAAACTCGAAAATCGAAGTTCGTATGGTACTATCCCTCTCACTCTCATATTAAATAATATAAGCGTCAGTGGGACGGTACGATACGAACTTCGATTTTCGAGTTTCGTGGTAGCCCAGCAGTTGTACTTACCATTTCGATAGCCGCATACGAGTAGGCTAGATATGTAGGTATTATGTGTTCCATTGACATCCAATGCCTTTTTATTTTTTAATTTATATCTAACCTTGGCAAGAAAGGTTAAGTTTTCCTCTCTGTTGTTAGATATTGCCTCACTTATCGAGTATGAGAGATGAGAAATTGAATCTCATCCATGTTTGACCGGTTTGATGTTTTAAAATGGGAACTATATTTTCTGTCACTTAAATTTTGATTTGTCACTAAACTGCGATACCCTAATTATAATATCTATCCCTAAGAAATATATTATTCATCATATTAATTAAAACTGTATCTAACTATGAGTCATCAGATTAATGTAAACATGAATTCTAAATTATAGTTTGATCATTAAAATTCGATAAGCAAAATAATAGATCAGTCACCTAATAAATAGATCAGTTCCTTAATTCGATGGTTGTACCTATTCTACTAAGGCAGGTCTGGTTAGATACGACGACGAGCGAAGCGAGGAGGAGTGTTAGGTAGAACTGCGACCTTTTTTTTTGCTAATACTTCTATGATGAGTACAAATGTTTGTAGTATGTACTTGAGTCTTGGATATTTGTATGTATTTAAGTCTACCAGTCAAATTTCAGTTAAATTATTTCATTAGCCATTTCTATATTGTTTGGTGATTGTTTTAGTGATACATCAATTATTTTGGAACACAATATAATTATTTGATGATCAATATTATTTCCGAGTAATTTTTAAATAATACTTATTTATTTTATAGGTAGGTAACCGTTTTCATATTATTTGGTGATTCAATTTATTTAGGTGACTGATCTACTATTTTAGGAACAAATATTATTTATTAGGTCGCCGAAATTGTATTTTTTTATGATCAATAAAATACCCTTTTTAAATTAGTAATATCTTTTGAATGGAATGTCCAATTTGAATAATTCAAAAAGTAATCTACAGGCATTAAAACAGTCAAAAACAAAACAAATGATTTATTTTGATAAGGATTAATACAAAGGTATGGATAACGCGGTCTAATTTTGGTCGGCATTTTTATCAATTTGTAAAACGTGAAAAAGTAGTTATAGTGACATTAATACAATAGTTGGACATAGGTATCGCAAAGTTTTTTGTAGATATTGATATATCGTAGAACTTGACTTGGTGTTAAAATTAAAATACCATAATCGATATAGGTGTGCTTATAAAATTTCTTGATTTAAAATATTATGTCATTACATATTTTTATACGTATTTTTATGGAAATTATGACTGGATCTACTACAAATGAACATAATTTTTACTTAATATTATCATCAAAAATTGTTCAATGGTAGGTATAATTTTAAGACCATTATTTTTATACCTACGTTAGCATTTAAGTAATTTAGTAACAAAGTCTTTTTTTAGTTAAGAATGAAAAAACCAGTTAATGATAGAATTTCATTACCTTTAACGAACTGTAACGAACGAACTTATAATTTTTTCTGTGTATCAAAGCAAAAGCGGCCCGCTAGAAATCGACAAAGCCCCGCTATGGCGGGGCTTCTATTTTCTGCTCTGAGGTACAAAAGGTAACGAACGAACCTATGATTAAAAGAGTGTTTTTGTTAAAGAATACGAGGACTTCTTATCGTGTCTTTAATGTTAACAAATACATATGAATCTTGTCTGTGCTGCAGTCACAGAATGCAGCTCACGCATTGGCAGCGGCTCAGATATTGAATTTAAATAAATAATTCAGAAGATAATATAATTATCGGTAGCTGAGCTATGTTAATTATTCTTCGTTAATTGGCGCACGATTTTTCATAATTTGTTGATATTGTAAAGATAGCATATTGCCTTGCATAAGCAATTTTATTAACCCGTTGTAACTTAACACAAAAAGACTTTCCGTTGCAGATTCCAAAGAAGACTGCACTTATTATTTCACGTTAATAAATTGATACCTTGTACTATTTATATTATTTATTTTGTAATCCATCCCTAATCCCTCAGAAATTTTCCGTAGCTAATGAAAAACTTCAGCGATTATAATAAACAATTAGCAGGAAGATTGAACTTGTCTCACAAAAATCTTATACTTCGTTTTTTTTTAGCATTAGAAAAAAGGTAAACAATCTTGACGAGTCTTTTTATTGAAAAACGTTTTAAAAAAACAATAATTATTACATACGATTCCAAAAGAATGTAATGATCATAATGTCCTTGCTATTTGTTACATATTTGCTGTGGCTTATTTTTCAAAAGCTTACCTTCTTTCTAATGCAAAAAAAAATGAAGTATAGTTATGGTCACCCTATTGAAAGAGACAAAGGGTATCGGTACTAGCTATCTCGTTCTGCAAGCTTTTCAGCTGCAAGTGCTCGGTTCTCGGTTCAGTCCAGCCCATTACAACAATACTCTTTGGTCCAGCCAGCAGGGCTACTCCGAAACTCGAAACTCGAAGTTCGTGTCGTGCGGTCTCTCTGACACTTATACTATTTAATACAAGAGCGAGAGAGACCGCACGACACGAACTTCGAGTTTCGAGTTTCGGAGTAGCCTTGCAGTCCCGCCTGTTTAGGCAGTACGTCCATGACCAGTCCAAACTATGTTTATATTTTAGTCCAAGCAAACAAGCAATCTTATCTTCTATGTTACTTTACAATATTTCATAATTTAGTTTAGATTAATCTGGATTAGTCCAAAGTCAAATCAACTGTATTGCCATATTTAATTATCAATCAAAGAAAGACCATAAAGCAAAAAGCGTATATAAGCTACATACTGCAGTTTTTTTTCACTATTCGAGACGAGACTTCGGGTTCGTGACGAGAAGCAAGCAAGCGTTTTGCAGTTATAGTGTCAGCTGTGTTTTGTTTTCAATAATAATATTTGTTGAATTTAATCTCAGTTTTAAGTTTAAGACCTAAAGACCAATTAATCGGTGAGTATTATGACTAGGTGTGACTAGGATTTCAGATAGCAGTTGTATATACACGACCTTTTTTTACATTCGACTGCATACTTCGATTTTCTTTGTTTCGCAATGTCATCGACGCCATTTTGTGTCAGCTAGTTCTTCTTTCTTTCTTCGATCTTTTTTAGTTTTTTTCCTTCACATTGTACGTCCTCAACGATTAAAATTCACAGTTAGCTTTATCCACTAAATAGAGATTGTTGTTGTTACAGATAATAAAATGCAGATTTTCGTGAAAACTCTTACGGGTAAAACAATTACTTTGGAAGTTGAACCATCCGACACCATCGAAAATGTTAAGGCAAAGATCCAAGACAAAGAAGGCATCCCTCCAGATCAGCAGCGTCTTATTTTCGCCGGAAAGCAACTAGAAGATGGCCGTACTTTGTCCGACTACAATATCCAGAAAGAGTCCACACTCCATCTGGTATTGCGTCTCCGTGGAGGTATGCAGATTTTCGTCAAAACTCTCACTGGCAAGACCATCACTCTAGAGGTAGAGCCCTCTGATACTATTGAGAATGTAAAAGCTAAAATCCAGGATAAGGAGGGTATTCCCCCAGACCAGCAGCGTCTTATCTTTGCCGGCAAACAGCTAGAAGATGGCCGCACCTTGTCTGACTACAATATCCAGAAAGAGTCCACACTTCATCTGGTATTGCGTCTTCGTGGAGGTATGCAGATTTTCGTTAAGACTCTTACAGGCAAGACCATCACTCTGGAGGTTGAGGCATCTGATACCATTGAAAATGTAAAGGCTAAAATCCAAGACAAGGAAGGCATCCCTCCAGACCAGCAGCGTCTTATTTTCGCTGGAAAGCAGTTGGAAGATGGGCGCACCTTGTCCGATTACAATATTCAGAAAGAGTCCACACTCCATTTGGTATTGCGTCTCCGTGGAGGTATGCAGATTTTTGTCAAGACTCTTACTGGGAAAACTATTACCTTAGAGGTTGAAGCATCTGACACTATAGAGAATGTCAAGGCTAAGATCCAAGATAAGGAAGGCATCCCTCCAGACCAGCAACGTCTTATTTTCGCTGGAAAACAGCTAGAAGATGGCCGCACTTTGTCCGACTACAATATTCAGAAAGAATCTACACTCCATCTAGTATTGCGTCTTCGTGGAGGTATGCAGATTTTTGTTAAGACTCTTACAGGCAAGACCATCACTCTGGAGGTTGAGGCATCTGATACCATTGAAAATGTAAAGGCTAAGATCCAAGACAAGGAAGGCATCCCTCCTGACCAGCAACGTCTTATTTTCGCTGGAAAACAGCTAGAAGATGGCCGCACTTTGTCCGACTACAATATCCAGAAAGAATCTACACTCCATCTAGTATTGCGTCTTCGTGGAGGTATGCAGATTTTTGTTAAGACTCTTACAGGCAAGACCATCACTCTGGAGGTTGAGGCATCTGATACCATTGAAAATGTAAAGGCTAAGATCCAAGACAAGGAAGGCATCCCTCCTGACCAGCAGCGCCTTATTTTCGCTGGAAAGCAGTTGGAAGATGGGCGCACCTTGTCCGATTACAATATTCAGAAAGAGTCCACACTTCATTTGGTATTGCGTCTCCGTGGAGGTATGCAGATTTTCGTCAAGACTCTTACTGGGAAAACTATTACCTTAGAGGTTGAAGCATCTGACACCATTGAGAATGTAAAGGCTAAGATCCAAGATAAGGAAGGTATTCCTCCAGATCAACAGCGTCTTATTTTCGCTGGAAAACAGCTTGAAGATGGCCGTACTTTATCTGACTATAACATCCAGAAGGAGTCTACCTTGCATTTGGTGCTTCGACTCCGTGGTGGGTAATTTTTATACAAACATCAATAATTAAAGCAATATGGATTAATTTTCACTCAACATTATATAGGTACATTCCATGATTATTGCTGTATTTGATTAAAGTAGTAGCTTGAAAACTTGCCTTTTCATTTGCACCAAATCTGTTTATAAGAGAAAGTGTTCTCTTCTCTAAAGTACAATAACGGCACGGAAAGATGCAGATTACGTTACCATAAAAGGGAATAACAAATAACACCAGTCTATGGTAACAATCTCTGCGTCTACCTGCAGCCTATTGAATATTATGGGGTCAGTTTTACTTAGCCAGGTCTTTTAAAACCAGAGGCCGTATTGTCTAACGTTCAGGCGCTCGCGATCGCATTAACCATCTCTTTCAACCCTCATCCTACACCGCGTGACAGAAAGAAGTGGTAAAAGTGATTATGGTTCAAGTGTGTTAGACAATAAGGCCTCTGGACTGATCTTTCCCGAGAAGTGCAGCGGTGACCGTTAGAGCGTTTTCAGATTATGCGATCCAATATCGCGATGAAATATGGTCCGATATCGGATCGGATAATCTGAAAGACAGGTACATATTCCATAGATTTTACTTGCCCCGATATCGGTATCGGACGATGATGGACGACACCCGATAGCCGACACCATGTGTTGTTTTCACATATTTCCGACAAATCGTTTCGATATGGCCGGCTCAAAATGGCCGCCATGCATCGGGTTCTGCGCACACAGACAATTTAGATACACGCATAGCACACATACAAACTTTATCGTACGACAGCCCACGGGCGTCCGATGGTGCCGCCAACATATCGGGCCGGACAATGTGAAAGACTGGTACATATTTCATACATTTTACTTGCTCCGAGCCCCCGATATCGTATCGCCGCCCATAATGTGAAAACGCTCTGAGCTTTGCGTAGGACAGGATACCGATTGGTATGGGTGCCTGTCACATGAGCAGAATAACGGTCAGCGCTACACTTTCATGCTGTCGGTCGTACATCGAAGACTGAATCACGTACCAGAGCGGAACCTGTATGCAGTGGCGTACCCACACTGGGCGTACCTACCGGAAGGCTAGACGAGGCAGTGCCCTGGGACCCCAAGCTCAGGAGGCCCCTCGGACTCTGACTTACAAACTATAAATGTCAAATCTGGCGGAACACAATGATTACGGAACAAATGATTTTAAATAGTTTAGTTAACTGACACGTTCATTACCTTTTAATCAAAGTTCCATAATAAATTAAGATTAAAAAAGAATAGTTTAGTTGGGACCCTAGTTTATTTGTTGCCCCAGGATAATTTGGTTACCTAAAGCTACGCCACTGACTTTATGCTACAATGTCATGTTGACATCCCATACATTTGCCAAAGATAATAATGAAGATCATGGCGAAAATGATTATGAAAAGGTTCCACCCTGGTATGTGATTTTGATTTAGTTTCCTTCTGCTCACAGACATGATATCAAGTCCGTGCTTCTACTTCTAGGTTCTTGTGTTCTAAACTTACCATTATGGAAAGAAAAGTAATGCAATATCATACAATGACTCTTTATTGTAACAACACCGGATAAAAAGCGACCGATAATAAAACTACACTGTAATTGTTAACATTTTATTAGGAGGCGAAAACGAGCAATAAGTTTTTGGATAATTTTTAATACAAATCAATTGTAAATTTGTATTACACGTCGTAAATCGTCAAGTTTATTCTAACAAATTACAGTACATATTTAAGATTACAGTAACATGAACAAGAATAATATTATGAAGGTTACCAAAGGCGTGTTCTTCAACAGCCTCCAAAAGTTGGCTAATAACTTTTCATCAATTGTGGCCTGTTGTCCTGCTGCTTAGCGTTTCACTTTAAGTACACGACAACAAGCAGCATCCTCATAATAAGTCTTGGCTCGGTAACAAGGACAAAGGGAAGGATGCAAAAAGCAACACCGAATCAATGTGATTTAAAGTTGTCAGTAAAAGTTTAGTGAAAGATATCTACAGGTTTTTATCTGGTCAATACGGTATTTGACAAATCCTGAATTTGCCATGTCTTAGTATTATTATGAAAATATAGATATACAGACAGTGTTTAGCGAAGAGAAAACTTAAATCGGTTGAAAATTGGATTTATAGTGATTTTTTGAAAAATCTATATACCTGTCTCTTTCTCAAACGCTTTTCTCTATGCAGCAAGTACGGCGCTACTAGCGTGTGACGTCACACGCTAGTATGTCATTCTCTGCCGAATCTTGAATTTCAAAGCTTTATAACTTTGTCATTTGTAAAGGTAGTTTAAAAATTGTTTCTCTATTCGATAACAGGCATTGTGTAATTTTAATTTATAAAACATATACAAAATAGTCAAATACCGTATTGTAAAGTACATACAGCAACATTTGAAACTATATTTTAGGTCTTGTAAAGATACTTTTGAGTAGTGAATATCGATAAAACTGGTAGCATAATGATATACGGTTCGGGTGTAACAGGGTGTCCCGCCCGTAGCATTACACATCGAACATTTAACAACGACATCCTCGTACCATCAATGAATGGATTATTCTTTCAAAATACTTACATTAAGGAAACTTGAAGATAGAACAATTATTTATGAACTTACGAGTAACTAACATTAGATCTAGGTATTGTCTTTTGTATGCCAGAAATGTGATACAATGGGGTCCATTTACTATATGATGGCACTATCAAATGAATCGATGAGAAAATATGTTCAATATTACTGCAACATCAATATCTGGACAAAGTGAAATATGACGATTTAAGATCTTAATCAATAAGTGCTATTATTACAAATACGTTTAACAATACTATTTAATAGAGGCCATCAAGTTAAATTACAAATTCAATTTTTTTGGTATGAATTATGCAAATTAACGTAGTTTAAGAAGGAAATAAATTATTATGCGAAACGATACAAAAATATTAGTGAGTTGTACGTAACTTTTAAGTAAATACACGGCTTAGGAAACGGCACAAACAGCACGATATCTAACGTTATCACAATGACATTATAATATGTTTATATTATACTTCGCCAATAGAACATCAAACATCGAAACGCCATGAACTCCAGGCAAGATTGCAACAACTCTTACATCTCCATTTCTCATATAATTAAGTATAAGTATTACATACATTGTATACATTCTCCATTTAGATAAATAATTACCCGCAAAGATATAACTATAAAATCTAATCTCGTAATGAACTAGTGTTACATCATACTTCTAATAAACAAGTCCTGTGCTTTCAATGAAGGTTCCAAATAAGGTGACAACGCATTAAACTAATCATACTTAAAAAGGCAATACTATACAAACGTGAGAGCGCATCTACAAAAATAGATTCACAATTAACTAGTTTACAGACATTACTCCAAAATATCACTTCTCAAAATTGTTGCTGCCTTCAGACAGACAGCGAGTTCGTCTCGCTCGCCTCAACCATTAAGGTGATTTTCCACCAGCGAGGAGGGACGAGACGAGACGAGACGAGAATTGAAATTTGTATGGCGGCGCCCGCGGCGGCTCGTGGCGGGCGCGCGACAATGCACACAGATTTCAATTCTCGTCTCGCCTCGGCTCTCCGGTGGAAAATCACCATTATGCTTACATGCGCTGCCAGTATTGCTTCTTGTCTTGGTACTCCACCATTACGTTCTAAACATTACCGTAAGCCTAGGATACCAAGTCTTCGCGTTTTTTCATCACTGATTTATCATTAAGGTACTCCAAGGGTGGGAACGCTTACATGCAAAACCGATTTCACCTAGCCATCCTAGGCTTGCTTTTAATTATTGTAAAACACATCCTAGCCAGTCGTTGGAAATTAAATGTAAATTTTTATTGATACTGCTAATACTATGCTAGTAATTGGCTGTGCTTGCTAGTTTGCCAAACTGGGCCGCATCTAGGAATATTAACACAATGCAATCGCACCATAATACATGCAAAAACATAAACGCATACCTATGTCAAACTTTAAAAAAAATAGAATAATTAATGGCCACTTCATTTCATTACAATAACTACAATATAATTATAATCTTGCAGTCCCAACAATTTCGGTCTAACCTACAACAAAAACTTAAACACGTCTCAGAAGTGCCTCAAATGACAGTTTCTACCACTTGATCTGCGTAAAACAAATGTAGGTACAGTCAGCATCAAAACTAGCGGGTCACTTTTATACTCTGTCGCATTGAGACTGACAATCTTGCATGGCGTTCAGTACGTGGCTGTAAAACGACCAAGTACGAAAGTGTACAGCTACTTTTGATGCTGACTATACAACGAGTGTCAAAATTTTTGTGGTAACATGGCTTGTTATTACTTGTTTTTCTGAAAGCAATTTAGAGTTCACCTTATTACCAATAATTAGTTACATGGTATTGACAAGGGTCAAATTACTTGTTTAAAATATTAAAATTTCAAACTTACTCGTTGATAAAAAAAAACAGAGCTAATAATAAAAGTAGCATAAGTTTTTGGAATGATTCGCTAGTCTTCTAATTAGGTGTAAATCATGAAAAAAATGGAAGACGGGACAGAAAAAATATTTATAAAAAATAAGGTAACCAGTCCATTAAATCAAATAATTATAAATTATTTGGAGGGATAAATACATCAATTACCGTAACATTGAGCTTTTGACACAGTAACAGACGAATTAAAGAAGTCATCTACGTAATACTGTGTGATGAATCGTAAATTGTAACAATATGTCGTCATTAAAGTGCAACACATGTTTTGACCACCATCATTGCAGACATTTTTCCTAAAGCATGCTTGTATGGCGACAACCGATGACATTCTACAACAATAGTGAATCGTAAACGATCGGCTTCATAATAATCTCAAAGGTAATAGACCTCATCGCATAATCTTTCTGGTGACGTATAATCCCATCTTGCTCTCCCACCAAGGCGTTGGAGTGCAAGTTACGTGTGTAAAATATAACCCATGGAAAAATATCGTCAACACCGGGTGAAACTGAAACGTGTGTTGCACGCAGGACAGCGAGTAAGTGTTTACATGTTGGGCAAGGGCACGGTAATTTGCACGTAGCTGATTGGGAAGTAGCCGGTTCTGCCGTTGACGGAGCCTTCGAACCAGTTGTCGTCCACTTTGTTGATCAGTGTAATCACGTCGTTTTCCTGTAAAATAATCAATTCTTAGTGATAAAGTATAGGCATGGGTAAACTTGTTCACTTACCAGTCGCTAAAGGAAATTCACGATATGGCGTCAATGAGACGTTGAGACATTTTTCAATATAATTTCAAATACAAAGTAGTCACGATTTATGAAACTCTTCACATAACATCACGCGAACGCCACGCACAGCTACCAGCGCATGTATCTCGTATTGTGGGGTAACTATCGGAGGGCTAGGCAGTGACTTTAGTATCTTGTCACTGTATGCCATATCGTCTGACAATTTTATACAAAAGTTCAAACATGAAGTGGCAGTGGCAAGGTAGTAAAGTGTAAGTGGCCCCGACGCTAAGGCGGTCCTCGGATTCCAATTAGCAGGGCTACTACAAAATTCGAAGTTCGTATCGTACCGTCCCGCCGACGCTTATATTATTCAATACGAGGATGAGAGGGACGGTACGATACGAACTTCGATTTCCGAAAATCGGGTTTTCTCCATACAACAAAAACCGGTTTTGAATTCCCTACCTGCTGCTTAATGAGCAAAGCTCAAACTAAACTCAAGACCCAAATTATCTCCCAGCTAATATTGACTTAATTTTAAAGAAACTACCAAAGTAGGAAAATACAGTGGTCTCGGTGCCGAATATGATTTTGTACCTTTCGGCGTCGAGACCCTTGGTCTGTGGGGCCCTGGCGCTCTGAGTCTCTTCAAAGATCTATCAAAGAGACTCAGAGATACCACAGGAGACCGAAGAGCTGGCAGTTTCCTCACTCAACGCATCAGTCTTGCGATCCAGCGGGGAAATGCTGCCAGCATCTTTGGTACCATGCCGCAGGGTCCATTTTTAGATTTATTATAGTTTTAGCTTATTTAATTTTATTGTACCTAATATACCTTTTATTGTGAATAATAAAATAAATCCTTTAATATCAAATGGTTGCGTGCTATTCCACCGATTAATGTTAGTCGTTAAAGATACAACCTCTTCATTCTTATGCCAAAGTCAGAACCGTAGTAAAAGAGAACAAAGTAGGTTCACTAAGAACAAAAGTACATCGCGCGGCGGTAAGAAGGATTAAGTTTTCTTTAGTCAAGGCTGCGCTGCCGTCGGTGCCGTACGTTTTGATTTTAGCTCGCTCGTCTTGCGCTAGCTTTGCGAGATGATCACCTTTTACGTTCGCGTACTCGTACTTACGTAGTTTTTATATTAGGTATAGTCGTAATTATTTGTATATAAGTGTAGTGTGATAGTTTCATGCAAGGACACAAAAAAGTAATAGATACCTACCTACCTATAAAAATATAGTTATAGTATTATGTGTAGGAAACATGAGTAGTATGTACACAGACGCCATCACCACTTCGACGAATTTATAAATAATATTTTTAAATTTAATATAATAATAGTAATAGAGCGGCAAAGAATCTTGTTTCTCTAGACACAGATATTAGACAATTTTAAGTTAACTTCCATACTAAAATTAATTGTCGGTAGGTAATTAATTAATCTAAAATAGACATCGACAACTCTAAGCGTACTCGCCGGTGTAGGCAGTTAAGTCTCCTAAAGGGTCGGAGTGTGCATACTTGTTCTCTTTTACTATGTCAGGACGGGATGACAATCATTTTTGTAGCGGATCTGAATTTACCTTGAATCCCAGTTCGCCCTGATTCTCAGGGTCGAAATCGTAGAGAGCAGTGCAGCACGGGCCCTTGGGTGGCGCGACCGGCGTCCGCGCCGGTGATTTAACCGGAGACGGCAGCGGCGATGCTGTGCCAACAATACGGTTACCATACGTGCCGGAGACATCATTCGGGTACAAAGCGACATTTCTGGTTGTAGCGTTCTTTATTGATACTGACTGAGCAAGCTGCCTTACAGTAGCATACAAAATTGCGCATTATAAGGCTTCGCGAGGCGGCTCGTTCAGACAGTAGGTTCCGACTTTTTTTTATAATTTGACTGGATGGCAAACGAGCAACTGGGTCTCCTGACTTTAATTCATAAGCCACCATGGAACCTTTCAAAGGAAAAGTCACTTCGCTTTTCCTTGTTAATTAATGTGATGTCACTATGACGTTTACTGTGATATGGTTCCATGGTGGCTCCTGAATGAAAGTCCCTGACTGTACCAGGCTTTAGTCAATACCGATTAAATAGGAACGTATGGGTGAAAACTCTAAAGATATGTGAAATTTGGCATGTGGCATGGGATATGACCAGCAATTGAGTAGAAGGTACTATATGTCAGACATATGTACCTATTCAAGCAAAGAATTACAGGCAAAATTTCTGTGATATTTAGAACATTCCATACGGACCCGTTCAATTTTAACTGACTAAACAATACTGTTTTAAATCTAACCAATCATAATCTGCAATGCATCAAATGGATTGTATGGTAAATTTTAGATTATCAGGTAGATTTAAAACAGTTTTGCCATCAAGCTTTTTCATTCAGAAAGCAGCGTCAAGCGTGAATTATCTCCGTTGACTTTTATATTAAATAAGTTCAAATGATCAATGGTAAGAAATTGCACAATTAAATATGAAATAAGACATGATGATGATGATTAAAAACATTTCGAGTAGCTTTAAATCAAGCACGGCAACAGTTGCATCATGCCATGTAGAAGTTACATTACAGTGGATATTTTATATGACTTTGAACTGATGATTTATAAACATTCATTTGTACTAACTCCAACGCACAGGAATACCGTGTGTTGGCAGAAAAAAACTATTTTCACGACACTGCTCGAAAATGTGGCCATAGAAAAACTAAATCGTACTGGATCAATGAGAATGCGTCATTGATAATTTTTATGAGGTGTTTTTTTCCCTTAAACGCATAATATGCACAAAATGCTTTAATTTTTTAAGTATAAAATAACGCCAAAGCATCGCAGCAGGTCGAACATGACGAGGATGACGTTTTGATTTTATAAATACGTGGTTGCGTACTGGCCACTAAGAACGGACTCCTTTAAAAAAAAATTATGTCACAAGAAAAACTAAAATCGGCGGGAGGGGTTCAAACTAACTCGTTCATCTATTGCTTACTTTCGAGCATCTACAACAATGTACTATTTTCCGCCATAGTAGTTACTAAACGAATGGTTATAGTTGAAAGCGAAAATTAAATTGTCGCCTATTGAAGAGCCAGTTACACGAGGCAAGGTTCACTTTCACGATCAAAGCTTCCATATAAAATATAATTAGGAAATCAACTAAAGTTCTATCGTAATGAAAAAAAAAGCCTCTTGCAAATGGGACTTTAGTAAAATAAATTATTGCGACATGCACAATGAAAACAGATGACATGACAAACAGAAACCAGCAGTTTAAAAAAACCAAACGAATATAATATCAGTCAACACTAGAAAGAAAACCCAACACGCGAAAGCAAACGACAAAATATGGATTTTGAAAGTAAGTAATGTGTAATTTTATTAGAAGTATTTTTTCTCAATTTGCTAAATTAAATTTTAAGTTACTTAAGTTGTTTCTGAGGCTTCGATTGTAATTATCAGAGCAATTAAGTTAATTAACCAAAACTGATAATAACAATTAACATTAATGTGTGTGTGTTTTGTATATTCTAGTGGTGCTAAATAGAAATCACGACAGTAAGTTTCACATTATACTACTATTTATGCCAATTCTTAAAACACTGTGTCTGAATTGCAAATTATATACTATTAAAAATATACAATAATTTTTACTAATGCAGCTACATACTAAGCTATTAATAAATAAATATATATCTAAAAGTGGTAAAACAACAATCGCGCTTATCCATTTATACTTTTATGGATAGCACTTTAAAATAGTCTAGGAAAGCTTACGAATTAAATTATGTACCTATTGCTTTTTAAATGGGTAGCAGCAAGCTGAGACAATTATACATTTTTCTTGATCAAACACATGAGCTGATTATCAAGTTTTAATTAGAGTTCAACAAAGACGTTTATATATACTTCAATAGAAATCGCACAGTTAACGGCTCGATGGGTACAGTCGCCAAGGTGATCAAAAATATCGAACCATGAACTCTAATACCTTAGTAATAGAATGCATGTGCCGATATTTTTGACTATCTTGGATGCTCCGAACTATCATATATCAGCTATTTTAGGGTTCCGTAGCCAAAATGGTAAACACGGAACTATGGTATGATTACTTTGTTGACCGTCTCTCTATTTAATATTTCGACCTAATACTTTCTCGATCTTATACTGCAATGTGCATGAATTGCGTATGTACTTACAAAAACATTCTTATATTTATAGTGCTGCTTTTGTAACTACATAATCGATGTAGATAAGAGGCAGTATGAGGTAGAGAAAGTGGTCGTTTTCTCGCATGTGTCGATACGTAGCAGTTTGCAGTAGCGTTTTGTAACATAGCTCAACCGACTGCGTCACCAATGTCAATGAGGGTTGTGTGTTTACCGTTGTTGGAGCGAGCGTTGTTTCCGCCCGGGAAGAGCTCCAGGTTGGAAGGCGGCTTGTGCTCGGGTGAGCTCGCGCGCGACCCGTCGTCTCCAAGACGCAATTAAATAAATGCAATTCTCAGTGTATCGGTTACAATAAGTATGTACAACTAAATTACTGTTTTAAGATTGATAACCGAACGGTTGCCTCTCGATATCAAGTTGTTACATATCGCGACTCAACTGGAAATAGAAATAGCCTAACTTTTATGCCAGTGATTTCCCCGGCTGTTTTATCTCTCAATAAAAAAGTTCAATCACTGCTTAGTGACACGATTACAAAAGCATAGCTGTCACATTTTATATTGAGTTAAAAACTATTTTGCGATATTTTGGTTTGTGCCTATTGCGTTATGCCCACTTCTATTTCAAAACCTAATCAACACTTATGATTATCGTGTTTTTAAATTATTGATTTCTATACTATATTTACTGGTAGATGATTGATTACGTGTAAGAACAATGTCATCTGACTTATGCATCGTGCATGTCAATTCATTCGTCTGTACGGCAGAACATCAATCATACAGCATAGATAAATGAGCGGGAAAAATACTCAAAACTTATTTTGACAGAATTTAGAATAATTTTGAGAACCTTGGTCGCTTAGATTATGATGACCGTAGACAGAGAAGAAAACTACACATATTCTACTCGCTCAAACAGTAAGTTACTTTAAAATTGACACTAGTATCGATTTAAAGAGAACTGTAGGATAGTTCAAGATTAACGAGGGACATAAAACATTCATTCATTGAAGATATATGCAAAAATATTTGCTGACTGTTTCTTCAGAAATCTTTCATTGATAGTACGACAGTAGTATACGTTTTGTATATACCTTTTACACATGGGCGTACCCAGCTTTGGCCTAGGGGAGTGCAAGACAGATTTTTAGGTCAGATCACCCGCGCTTGTTTTATCATACGTTTTCTGCGAGTGCGGGTACAAAATTATTTTTCATCACACTTGCTCGTAAACAGTGTCGTAACATGCAGGCTACCTTGGTTGCAACCCCCCAAATAAAACCCTCGACCTTAATGTGCTTCTCATGACACCCGTGGTCGGTACATGAGTCATTGCCCGTACTAATTTTCATGTCATGAAGCCCAAAGTCGGTAAATGAGTTTGTAACTGCATGGTGTGCTGCTGCTCCGTGCGCGCGCTGCACACGCACGCCATGCATATGCTGCACTTGCGCCAAGAGCGCAATCAGCGGTATCAGCAATTTTTGAAAAAATATTAGTTTTTCTTTTACAAAGTATACAATTTTACTCGCAAATGTGATAAAAAACATTGTGTGTCGCACGGGCGGTACTAGACTTACGAACATCGACCCATTAAAGCTTCAGTCCTCGTTCGTAATTCCTTATTTACCGCACTTAAGACACAATGTACTATTATTCATTTATTTTAATAACGAGGCGTAATATATTGCAGAACATACAATTTCCAGGGCCAGCTGCCCCCCCTTGCCCACCCTGGGTACGCCCATGCCTTTACAGTAGTGCTATTAAAATCATGAGCAGCATGGCACTTTTTCACAATAAATGTAATGATCCTGTCATGGGAGTCAATTCAACATTAATTGTGAACGTTACTGTGTCATGTCATGTGTCATGATTAAAATTGTGCCACTGTGTTATTATGTAAATTAAAGAATACTTATATAAATTATGTGGGAATGGGTTTGGATAGGACAAGGAATGGATTCCCGGCAACCTGTAAAAAATAACTTGTCACTGTACAAACTTCCACCACGACCGACCGATATTTTAACTACCCCAATGTATTGAAAAATATATTTATATTTATTTACTACGAGAATTACTACGTACTGACTATTTGAGTCGCATTTTTAATGAAATATTATTTGAGGAAGTGGATTAGTTTATGTTCGTGAGTGTTAACACAGACAGAAGCCCGTCACTGTGTGCTGTAGAGCCCGAGGAAAGCGTGCGATTGTGTCCAGTCCGTGAACGTGACACACGTGACAACGACGTTTGACTGTGGATCGCACAACTAACCTACCCCTTTAGCTTTAGTCTATTTTTATTAAGCGTAACAAAATTATAAAAATATAATAATTACTTTCTACACTGTCCTTAGTTAAATCCAAAGACTTTATAGAGCCTTTTACCGAACGTTTATTTTACCCACAGCCCCACAGCTATCCACGATAGCCAAAACACGCGGGTTTCTCATGACTTTTGGTAAAATAAAAGCACCATACACCACAGGAAAATCTACTGAAAAAACTTAAGTTTCCCAACACCTCCCAAAAGCAATCCACAACCAAAACCAAAATAATAAAACAAAACCCATATCACCTGTCCAGGGATCCCTTCCGTTAGTTTGAGTTCGCGGTGCCGGGTGTGGTTTGAACTGATTGAAGTGTGGCTGGTGGTGGGGGTTGGCGCGTGGTTTCGGTGGGGTGGGGGCCTCCCAGGCCCGGAAGGGGTCGACGCTGCTGAGGTCACCGACGGAGGAGGAGGGGGGGACGTGGTGGCGGGGTCGGGAGAGGCTCTGAGTGGAACCGTACCGCCTACCATTGGTCAGGTCGTGGATACCCTCGATGTGGAGATCGGCGAGGGTCTTAGGCACGAACTCCAGCTTCGGACGGTTCACGGCTTCTTCTTTTCTGTAACAAACATAACATGATCGTATTGTTTCGGCACAGGACGGTTATGGCCAATGCGTCGGACTTTAAAGTGAAAACACGTCTCGTAGATACAAGAACTGTTTAGTTAGGAGGGCGTACGCTAGCTGAGCTGACGTGGTTGCAACTTGCACGGAGTTGGACGACTCCTATTGAAAAATAGTATGAACAGCGCTAACTTAACTGCACGCGTCGTGTACCTACGACGGATTTTACTTGCACCCCGCGCTCGCAGGCGTGCGCCCGCGCCAGCTAGCGTAGGCCCTTACTGATATACTGGTCACTGATCACCATTGCACAGCCTAAGTTCCCTGAGAAATTTGGTGGATGTTTTCTTTGGGTATCATAGAGGTACTAAGAAGGAATAGAGAACCAATTTATTTTTTCCGCGTATTATTATTATTATTATTGCCGAGGCGTAGATGGCAAGATGACCTGGACGCGGAACTGAGTGAGTGGCCAAATATAGCTCTGGATAGGGAGATGTGGAAGTCAAGAGGAGAGGCCTTTGCCCAGCAGTGGGACACAGTTATAGGCTAAATATAATAATAATTATTATTATTATTATTAACGTGTAAAAAACCGATCTAATTTTTATTTAATCATAAAATTTACAACAAAACCATTACGATTTTATAACAGGCACATATCGGAAAAGAATAAAACTGAAAAATAAAACAGGTAAGCAACATTTGCCTTATAGTTTCGAACTAACCGACGATGGAGCTAGTTTATCTGTCCCAGAGGTCGCGCAGTGCCTGTCGTATTTACATAAACATTCTCTATTCAGGCCGGATTTAGGATGCGCCGTGAAAAGTAACGACATATATCTCGCGACATAAAAGTTTGCTGGATAGACTGCTACAAAGTGGTTTGTGTTTTTTTATATATACAAGGTGTGCGTTTTAGAATGCAGAAATAAATCGGTAGGTTTTGAAAAGGGGGTACTTAGCTTGTGCTTTCATGAAAACACTGTTTTCAATTTGATGCAATTCTCACGTTTTAAATAAAACCTTACATGTTCTAGGATAGACTTGCCTAATCTCTTAATTTGTTGGTTGTGAATACTTTTCACGTTGAAAATAGTCAGCTACACTTATTATAAGATTATATTAACCCAGGGCTATAGCCAGGTTTATGAAGTTAGTTTAGGCTTAGTAGCCCAACAAATTATCTGTTCTACCGAACAAAGGCTATATAGAAACACAGTGATTTCTTCAACCTCGACATTGACGAATCATCGATACATCGATGAAGATATATTAAGAGAAAAAACAATCTTAACATGCGTTAAAGTATAAGGGGATTAACCCCTCGTATGTTTAGGCGCTGATCAGTGCCAAATTTAAGGCCATTTTTTTTTAATCAGCAGAATTTAAAATTATTAAAACAGATGAGACTAGAATTCAGATTTAATTTTAGTTCCCGCATACGAGGGGTTAAGGGCTAAGATATCAGTACTAACTTCTCCATGAGCGTAGACACGAGACCTTGCAGGATCTCCGTACACTGCTGATGGTATTCCAGTAGACCCTCGGCGAAGAAGGTTAGCTGCGCGACTTGCTCCACCTGTAAGCACACACATCATTTATGTTAATGACTATTTTAAATAATAGGAAAACAAAATGATGAACGACGAATTCAAAGTAAATAAGTAAAGTAGTAAATAGGTAATTATGCACTATAGAACTAGCTGTTTAATTTAAATGACAATTAAAGACATTATTTAATGTTGAACGGCATAATACGGTTTAATATGAAATAGTTGACAAGCAAAGTGTAGTTACAGAACATGAAAAAACCTGTCTGCCTTGAAAAAAAAAAAGAAAAAAAGTCTAGTGTCTAGAATTTTGTGACGAATCTAATGATACCTCTATGTTAAAAACCATTCAGCCGCTTAGGCTACAGAAAGGACGAAAGAAATATATATACATACATACTTTTCAAAAACATAAACCTTCTTCGGGCAGTCAAGTAAAAAATAACAACAAAGTTTTCCATAGTTACACAAAAGAAAGGTCAAATTTGATAAAAAAATGTTCGTCAGCGTCAAAAGTTAAGATGAAGAATAAAATACGCTCTGACATTGTCACGATCGTAGCAGGGTCTAACCTCATTCCATTCTGAGCTGACTGTACCTAGTAATTAAGAGCCAACCAAGATTGGCAAAATAGCAATGCAAAAAAAACTACTTCTGAGGCTGACCATAAATCAAAATTTGAATTGGACTTACATCATTATCAAGGAGGTTGAACATCCCGATTTGGGCCAAAGTGAGCGACTCGGCAAACTTTTCCTCCGCCTGTCGGATCTCATCATCTGGAATGTGAGAACCTGATGTGTCAACGCTTATCCAAATGCGTCGTCATCACATTAGTTTAAACGAAACAACAACAAATAAAATAAAATAAAATCATACAGACCAAACGTCGAAAACGATACGCAAGCGGATAATAGTGAGGGGTAAGGTCCGACGAATGCGCGGAGCGGGAACAAAAACATGAAAAAAAAAACGAGCTCATATTAAAGGAATTGTGACGTGATAAAATACACAGCTACGTTGATAAAAGTCACATTGTTGCGTGACGCGAGTTCTAGACGGCGTTATATGATATATCGTGTGGACGGAATAAATCAAGCCCAGAAGTCGTTACTGAACAAGCATTTAGCAATAATGTGACATCATAATTCTGGAATCGTACTCGTACTGTGTTAATATTACATTTATGAAAAGAATGATGTTGGACTAGCGGTTGTAGGCGTTAATTTCATTTTATTTCACATACCCTGTCTCGGTGTATTGCTGTGGCTGGGGCTCATGTAAGGGCTCGCCTTTCCATGGCCTGGCCAATTCAATCATAAAATAAAACGGAAATGTTAAATATATCGGTTGATTGAATTGATGAGGCAAAATAAATGTATAGAAGAACAGGATTGGAAACATAATTTAATCAAAGACAAATCATAATCACCTTTTGCTTGCCGGCGTCTTTTGCAGTCGAAGTCCAATCTGCGTCCCTGTAGTTTCTTTCGGTGATGCTAGGAAAAAAAAACTTATTT
This sequence comes from Choristoneura fumiferana, assembly GCF_025370935.1. Lineage (NCBI taxonomy): Eukaryota > Metazoa > Arthropoda > Insecta > Lepidoptera > Tortricidae > Choristoneura > Choristoneura fumiferana. The sequence continues at coordinate 7,148,798 of NC_133492.1, forward strand.
GAACTTCTAATCTAGATCGCTAGCACAAACAATTACAGTTTCACATTTATCGATTATTATTATATTACCTAGTGGGAAGTAGTTAGTGCATATTTTTTTCTGTTATTTGTTAAAAAGGACGCAGGCAGCAAGTAGTTTTCAATAGGCGTTCGTTCACCCGCTCCGCGCAAACCACATCAGCTAGCTTAGGCACTAATATGGCAGCTCACCCGCCTCACGCAGCGCTGCTCTATTAGATCATATGAAACAAGCACCCGCTTAAGGTAGCTGAGGACCCTATTAGGTCGCGCATTACACAACTTTAAGTTTTAAGCTTTAGTAAGTGATAATTTATTTTTTTATTTAGGTAACGGCAAGTAACTTACCATAACCTCTTTGAGGTCTTTGGTTTGTAGGTGATGCAGGGGCTCCAGGAAGCTTTGTTTGATGTTATCGTCCAGCGAGTACTTCACATCAGCCATCTGTTTCATCGCCTCTCCCATCTCGATAAGACACTGGGCTGTAATAATAAAATCTACAATAAAACCTTTGACCTTCGAATTACTGATACTACTGGGGTCGAGCAGTTTTACGAGAACCTTCCGGTAAGACTAGTCTTTTCTGAGGAGTCATTTATGTGGCGGCATCGTCCTTTAAGGTTAATTATAATTCTGAACCAGAGTCCCAAAGATACATAAATGCACAATGCACATACTTTATGTTTTAATCAGCAGAAATATTTAAAATATACTGAGTACAGCAGTTGATTCGTTACAAAATCCGGCAGTTACTCGTAACAGTTGCCAATTATTTAATAGGAAATAGTTTGATAAGTGAAAGTTTTCAGTCTATAAGGTGTAATTACGACTACTCTTCACCCTCTTCACGTAATGTACCTGTAGAATCTACAGTGTCGATTACCAATTCACAGGCCAATTGGGAAAATTGCATTTTTCTCGAGCTTTGTAAATGCCCCTCAGGAGCCATTTTCACCACTGATAAGTAATAAAATTGTTAAAGCTCTACCATAAGAGCCTTAGCCAAATATGAACAATATCTTTGTTCGCTTTACCTTTTTACTGGTCAACTAAGTCAACATTTAAATCTAGAAATTGGAACGAAGTAGTTTAATAATTTAAGCTGAAGAATATCTATTTAGGACAGAAATTGATTGATTAAGATGTTACTTTGTGGAGGTGTATATATATAAACTAAAATCTTTTTATTTTACTCCTACGCTACCACAAAAGCATAAGAGTAGGTATTAGCGGCGATGCAAGATTAAAAGGTTGTGTTCATAGATGTACAGTCACGAACCTAGATTGTTGAGCCACTTGCCACTGTTTGAAATTAGGCCGTGTAACACTATTCTGGTTTATTTACACGTTGCAAGCACATGTTACCTTTTTGAATGACGTTATGACGGAATATGTCATAGGTCGATGAAGCAGATACTGATAACTTATACTGAGCAAGCAAAAACAGACCTTAAGGTGGTCAACCTTTTCATTGCACGAATGTACCTACAGTACTCTATTATAGTCGACAAAAAATTGACTTACAGAATACGGTGTCTTCTCCAAGTTTCTTGCCATAATGCAGCATGCAGTCACCAAGGACGCCCTCCGGCTGGGGATACGTGTTGCTCTTGGCCTGGCCGCTCAATTTGCTAATCCCTTTCACGGCGGCCATCTTCGCTCGCGCCGTCGGATTTGGCTGGAGGAACTCTTTTGCTTTCGTTTGTAACTCCTCTACCAGTTCACATGTCACGTCTGTTTTCTGAAATATACATGAAAATGATATACTTAAAGATGTTATTTTACTAGAGCACCGCAAATGTTTTAAGATGGCTAACCCCGGGTCATTTGTCACTCGATGCGTGTACCTACCTATAGCCCATTCAGGATATCATTGGACTCTAGAAGCTCACAGAAGAAGGGGTTCTAAACATTTTTTGAGAAATCGTATAATAATGATGATGATGATGATGATGAATAAAAGAAGTAATAAAATAAAGTCATAATTTTGTTTATTTTGTAAGCAGATTAATACGTATCTGATGTACCTATAAAATAACACAATATTAATACGTAATTTGCTACATAACATTAATTCGATTTATATTTATTCAAATAACTGTGTTTCGTGGACTCATCCGCTCTCATTCCCTGTTTAAAAATATTCTTCTCTTCTGCTATGAAGTTAAAGCTATTTTCCATTCAAATTTTCATCAAATTTGGTGCAGTGCTTTAGTTGTGAAAAGTTAACTATTCGTAAGTATATGATTAAAGGTCATTTTGTCATCAAATATTTTGATCCAAACAGGTGATTAAAAACTATAAAATAATGTACAGAATATTTTTCCATTTCTTGCAGAATGTTCTTTACCTCTGCCTCTTTAGGTATTTTATAGGAAGACGTTTCTGTTTTTAACAAAATAGGAAAAGTTTTTTTATTGTTTTTAAAATTAGAATATGAAAAATAGCAAAGTAAATCTCACTAATATTAAATTATAATTGCGAAAGTTTGAAAGTCTGTACATTTGTTTGTTACCTACCTCTTCACGTCTTAACCGCTGAACCTATTTAGGTGAAATTCGGTATACAGAAAGTTACAAGTCCCGGGGAAGGACATAGAATAGTTTTTATCTCGGAAAATTGCGTAGTTCCTGCGGGATAGCAATAAACGAAGAAACGAATTATACGTGAACAGAGTCGCGGGCAAAAGTTAGTTAATGAATAATTGAAACTAATATGTTAATTTTTTAGCATTTGCATATTACTTTATTCAAGCTCAGGTTATTTTAAAGAGACGAATGTGTTAAAAAAATAAAGTCGCATTTGAATATTGAAAATGTTTCAGCGAGTTGTTACATTCGACATGTTTTATTGACGTGACAATGATGATGATGATTACAATTGCCGTTGTTTTAAACGTGACGCGTTATACGTTACGTTATATGTTAATTAAAATTAAGCTTAGACTGTATACTTAAAAAAATGCTATTTATTAAACGACTTCCTAAAGCGTGCTTATAGTAGAGCCTATTTTCCTGCTGTCCATTCCTATATTGAACAGACTGTACTTACATCCAGCTAACCCGGCAAAAGGATAGAAACGTATAGTAAACAGCAACGTTCTAACTAAAGGCTTTATAAACTTTCAACCGAATCGAACGCATTTTTGACTCTAGGAAATATCGTAATACTTAAACAACAGCATTTAAGTTTAATTAAGTAAAGTGTATCACATTAATGGTTTTCAGTATTATTTTTATTTTGTTTTTTAAACGGTCTAGGACAGGGCAACTAGCTTTCAAGTAACGTCAGTGCCATGCAATGTACATACTAAAAAGTATATAGCTGCCCTGGAAATGTAAGTAGTTCGTGGGCTACTGTGAAAAAGTGCCGAGCGCCGCCAGGGAGCTTTAGGTAGCAATTTATGTGTATATTTCACCACTCGAGCTTCAAACGGTAGAACAATAGCGAGTCGACGGCTAAAGCATGTAAGTAAACTCATCTCGTGGTGCCTAAACAGCGTGTAGATATTTTTTTAACTAAGCTTATTTCCTAGCTAACTAAGTTTTTGTCCAACGTAATTTGAGCACTGTAGTAGTACATGCCCTATAAATATATACCTGTAAACCAATTGACAACTTGTTGTGGTTCATTTAACCCGACTTATAAATAAAGTCTTTTATGTACATCCATTGCATCTGTTCTAAATAATAAACTCAGATACGTAAGTGTCAGTTAAGTTAAGAGTAACAAATTAAGCAGAGAAAAATATATATTTATTTCTACTACAAAAGAACCAAAAAACACTTTAATTTTAAATCAACGGATATAACTTACTCTTTCCATTTCCACGAAGTCCAAATCCAATTTTGTGCCCTCGGCACCACCCATTTTCTCTGTGACATACTGCAACAAAGAGACGCAACACATTAACAAAGTAGTGAGTTCCTCACAAAGCGTTCATTAGGTAACTAGCTTTTCATATGGTGCTGACGTTATTCAGCTGTTTTAATAGTTCTCACGTACATTTTTTTGTTGGAATTCAGTACTTCAAAAAAAAAAGGAACTCATCTACGATGACTTATAAGATGTCTGAAAATTGTTCCAGAATATTTCACCAGATAGTTGGGTTAGTTTGATCGAACTGAACACCCCTGAGTTTTTTTCTCTATAGGAATTTTTGGTTCAAAATCTATTGACGTGCACCTCGGCCAATGTTCCATACATTAAGCAAAAATACATAAAGGAGTTTTGTTGAGTCAAATTAACTCAACCACCTGCTGAAATATTTCCATAAATAATTTTCGAGAGAGAGAGAGAGAGAAACATTTATTTACACATATTCGATACACATAAAAATACATTAGATGGAGAGAATAATAATAATAACATCGAATAGTATAAAGTGGACCCCACTCAGCATACTGTCACCACAACCAAGACACCTTATCATTATATTTTTAGGGCACATTTGAACAGACTCGAAATTTTGAAACGAATCTAACAGGAAATGATTGGTTGATGTCTAAAATGTAAAGGTGATAGTGATACTAAATTTTGAATCAAAAACTCCGGTGATAATTCTTTACACGGGTGTTTCAATCAAACTAGCAAAGTAAAAAAGGCATTTATTTTTCTCCACCATATATACTTCCATACTTTTAATACTTTTTCAAGGCCTAGGGCGGTCGTAATGATTACTGCCATCATTTTCAATGTTCGCGGCCAATGCACGGCGGCAGCGACGAGTCAATTATCCTGACCTCGTCTCACGCGCAGATCCTTAGCAATAGCAAATACCAATTACCAAGTGTGAAACCACTTTGGCCCAACGTGATTATTTCTTCGCAAGACTTTTTTTTCTGGTCATGTGTTTAGCCGAACAAGGTTACCGACTTTCTACTTTCAAAGATAAAGTCATTTTTTTATTGAGAAACCACCTGTTTATCTTTTTTTCAGGCTCACGGCGACTGTCAAAGGACAAGATCAGTCATGCGGAGGTAGAGAGGCTATTGAGGTGGAAGGAACTTGTTATTGGAGACCGTCGCCGAAAACTTTCCCGGAATGACATTAAGATGTCGTTCCGGGAAAACCGGGTTTTAAATTAATAAAATCATCGTAATAAGTCACGATCAGAATTTTATTAATTTTACACATTTATAGTTCGTTTCCTTTGTAATCAAAAGAAACGACCAAGTATGCCATTTTAATACCAGATACTCAAAATAATTAGTAACATATAACAATGCAGCTGCAGCAGACCAAAAAAACCGGCCAAGAGCGTGTCGGTCACGCCCAAAATAGGGTTCCGTAGCCATTACGAAAAAAAAAGTAATATTTCGTATTACCTTAGGCTGCTATTAACTCATTAACTACTAATAATTCTCAAGCAAACTTGGCCGTTATAGTATTCCTTGAAAGTTTGATATACTTACTACCATCCTGAATTTTTTCAAAATTTTCCACCCACCGGTTTAGATTTTAGAGGGGGGGGGGACGCCAGATTTTAATGAAAATTTGCACTTTAAAGTTGAATATTTCGCAAACAAATCACTGAATCGAAAAATCGTCTAAGCAAAAGCTTAAAAGACCTATCCAACGATACTCCACACTATACGGTTAATGAGAAAAAAAAATCACCCCCACATTACGTCTATGGGAGGTATGTACCCTAAAAAATTTTTTTTTTTAATTTTGATTGTACCATTTTGTCGGCATAGTTTACATATATATATCCGTGCAAAATTACAGCTTTCTAGCATTGATAGTCCCTGAGCAAAGCCGCGGACGGACAAACAGACAGACAGACATGGCGAAACTATAAGGGTTCCGTTTTTGCCATTTTGGCTCCGGAACCCTAAAAAACGGACGAGAGTTTTTCATTCGATAAACTCGTAAGACCTAGCGAACTGAGCTTAGATCCTAAGGGAATCTTAACTTTCCATAATTGACATTAAGTTTAAAAAAAATTGACATGGGTCAGTACCTAATACCTATAAGAACAAGTTATCGTAATAACATCGAAATGCCGTCTGAACGTTTGAAATCGCTATAGAAAGGATGGCCGCTGAGCCGTGGAGCGTTATCGGGTGAATAAAGCTTGAGGTCGAGGCCTAACCTTGGCCGAGATTGTCCTCTCGTTCGCCATCACGAAAATAAATATCAAAAGCTTAAATATGGTTAATACATACAATAAAAGTCCAGTAATGGTCCACCAATATCTATGTCTGCTAAACATAACTAAAAATAATTAAATTCACAATATAACACTACCGCTGCATTTCCCTATGCTTTCACATAATTTTGGACGACTATAGTTCAGGTGTCCTTAATTTTGATTTAAGATAAATAACCGTATTTATTCTATAAATTATTATTTTATCTTAATAATGAAAATGCGAATTTGCTTGTTTGCTTGCTTACATTCTCTTTTTGTCACAAATAAAAATTCATTCTATTTCTGAAATAAAATATGTAGAGTCAACCAATTGGATTCCTAGGCCACCTTGGATTTTGTCATCGTGATAGTTAAATCATTCTATAAGCATTGTTATATGTATTAAATTAAATTATTTACCAAGGTACATAGTCCTATGATATGGTGGCCCAAGGGTCCGATTGGCCGGTCCAATCCAACTGCCATTTCCCACAGTAAAGCGAAGTTATAAGCAACAGTGTGCAGCCGCATCTCGGTTTGTTTTTCGTTTGTTTGTTACCTCATCACGTCTAAACCAGTGAACTGATTTAGGTTGAAATTCGTAATACAGATAGTTTGAGTCCCGGAGAAGGACATGGATAGTTTTATTATCCCGGAAAATTGCATAGTTCCCGCGGGATAGCGATAAACAAATTCTACGCGGACGGAGTCGCGGGTCAGGTAACAACAGGGCTACTACGAAACTCGGAACTTGAAGTTCGTATCGTACCGTCCCTCTCGATCTCGTACTAAATAGTATAAGTGTCAGAGAGACCGCACCACACGAACTTCGAGTTTCGAGTTTCGTAGTAGCACTGCAGGCTAGTTACTATTAATTCTATAACCTAACCAACAATAAGCTGGATAACCCCCGACTTTGTCACTTCAAAGTTCAATATCTCAAAAACGGACACATGTCTAAGAACCATCGCTAGAAAACCTGATTTCAAATTAAAAAAAAAACCGCATTCAAATCGGTCCACCCTTTTAAGAGCTACAGTACTACAGACAGACACACAGGCACACATAGCGGTCAAACTTATAACACCCCTCTTTTTGCGTCATATGTACTGCATTCACCGTGTAGTTTGAAGTTAAGGTACCTAGCTTTAAAATCTGTGTTCGGATTAAACTAGTCATACATCCATTACAACTATTACAAGCATAGTCCCTAATTGGTGCAATGTCGGAGGATCCTGTCGAGAGACGAAGGCCGTAATAATTGGGACACGACGACAATATAGGGCGAGGCGTGGGTCACGGCCACCTCTCCTTCCCGCCAGCACCCCTTCCCCTTTTTCAGGATGTAGCCAAATGACAAATTATTAAATTTCCTATTTCAACCCAAATATGACAAAATTATGTCCCGAAAATATACTGGTCCTCAATGAAACTGCCTTTTTATGAAAAATTGCCTCGTGAAAGAGGGTTTATGGACTGACTTTATTTGGTTACCTACTTCTGCCTTCGAGTTTTTTTGTTATAATTGTTTCAACGGAATTTGCATAACACATGTTTTATTTTATTTATTGCCTTGAAAACCAATGAATTTACGTACTTATCTTTATTTTACGGTGTGTATTACATAAATTATAATTATTTTTGTACCTTTTTTTTAGTTACCCCCATGGGCCGGAACGTCATATTTTAAGATGATATTTACGTAAAAGATTATTGATAAGACTCCTTGCTCCGCAAACAATGCACGTAGCTAAGGCGAATTTATCTCCAGACAAAAACAGGCATCAAAAGAAAGCAGGCATTCTCGACCTCTTTAAAATATCGTGCTAATTTACATTTTAAGTAGTACTTTATCATTATCTTCCCGTTGTCTCGTCGTAACCATAATAAGTTAAGTACCTAATAACTTTAGTCGTTTTGAATGACATCGTTTTTAGACTTCGTCTAAGAGTTTGCAACTAAGGTCGGAGCTCTGGCGTAACTTATCCAATACTCTATCAGCCAACAGTAACACGTCATGGTAACTCTAACGCTCCGCCCAATAGCCAATAGCTCAAAGGCTGCCCAATAGCCTGACCAATATTCCTTATTCTTCATGTAAGCACGTTTTTAATTGAATTTACTAGACAAAATTATAACTAGAATTCGAAGTGACAAAAAGCTTGATTTACGAAAGCAATTTATTTGTCCAGAAAGATTTCCTTGACTTTGAATTTATTATTAGCCGACTCTGCTTATTAATAATACGTTGTTCTTCATACACTTACACTAAATTGTGTTGGTTTTAAATGTAACATTAAATTTAAAGATGACTAGGTGCCTATTACACGTCGACCCAATTTAAAAAAGGTTGTTTTTAAATATATGAAAGAGCAGAAAAGTGTCCAATATAAATTGAGTTGACCCGGCCCGCGATATATTATTCAAAATCCCATATAGGTTACAAGCAAGGCGAGGCAATATGTATGCGCTATTACAGCTCCATCAATCACTTCGACGCTCGATTTACTCCTACAGATCGTAAGTACAACATTTTTATACCGACTCCATTTTAAAAGTACCTTTTATACATATCTTAAAAGGTCGATCAATATGTTGAATTGTTTTGTCTAATCGGGGCTTAAACCGAGTCAGAAATAGCTATTGCCGGTAGCGATAAATGAAAAGGAAACGGGACATTGCGGAAAGGAAACAAAGCCTATGTAAGCCGGCGTAAATGATTATTGTACAATTGGCACAGAACCCACTCAACATTATTGTAGTCTTACTGAATACAGACTCGTGGACGTTACGGTTATTAACTTTAATTCAGTTCGGGAGTACCTATCCAATCGGTTAATTGAAAAATATTTCATCCGAACCAAGCGGCGTCAGCAAATCACGCTTTGAGGCCTATCACTGTTCAAGTCGATTTATGCGAAATATTAACGTCGATCGGAGTATCAGAGGGTGTTAAATATTAATTATTTTTAAGTCTGCTTTTGAATAAAGGTGATCCCGATATCCATAAACGAATTTCGCTGACCTGCTCATAGCATCCCCAATGGAGGTAGCAATTTTTATTACTTTCGTCTTAACGTACAGTTATCTTCGAGCTGAGCGCACTAAGAGTAATAAATAGTCATCAGTGTCCCACATTGTTCGGTCCAGTAGTTCCACCGTTTAAATCCATGCCGAGAGGGACTTTATCTACAAACAGAAATAGCACTGGGGGTCGGCTGGTAGTTGTAATTACTGGAAATATTAACCTCTAACTATTCCCGAGCAAGTTCGTTGTGAACCTATCAAACCGCAGGCTTGTTAATTAATTCAAAGTCTTCACAAAGCTTCGAATATCTCTTTTGTCGGCTTAACAGTACTTAGATCGAAATAAGTGAAAATACTAACGACATCTCGAGTTTAGTTTAATAAATAAATCTGAGAGAAAGATTATTAGAAGTTCTAAAGTAGGCACTTTTTAATTTTAAGACTAATGTTAAGTTAAGATTACTTGGAAGTTTCCTTTATCCCCTTTTGGTTTTTTCCCGACATTGGCTCTACTATTTGGTTGGCTCCACAATTCGTTTTTTTATAGAAATAATTAATACTCTTCACTTTGTGATAGCTAATTCTCTGACTTCTACTTGTGATATAAGGGGCTGCCACTATTGCAGGTATTGTAAATATTGTTTGCTCTATTTGTAACATTTATTCTTGTTTATATTTTGTGAACCCTAATCCAAGTCTGGTTTAGCTTTGTTTCGCTGGTCCGACACCAAAACGAGACTTGGATGGGTGCTGCAAGCAAGCAGTAAAGCAGGGTGTTTTATTCCAGCCCTTCCTTTTTCCTGTTGTTCTTCTCTACATCTCCGCTTTCACTCGCTCCGCTGCCTTGGAGCAGATCGCCGGCGCGACTGGACGCTCCGAGGCTACCTTAACACCCTGCCCTGTTTCCCTACCTGTCCTACAAGTCTCAGGCTATTGTTTTTTTTAATTTATCTACATGAGCAGTGCTGACTGAAATAATTTTATATATTTTCCTTTTGTATTATATTTTTATTTTGTAACCACACGCCTTTTTATTTCTCCGACCGGCTAGCCGGTTATAGGCCGTGGTAAAATATTTTTGAGTGGTTCGAATAGATACATATATTTGCACTTGACTGTACTTTGACACATTAAAATGAAAATGATATTTTTATTCCAGACGTAGTTAAAAATTCTCTTACCTGGTTAGCTTTATTTATCTGCTTCTTAAGACCAGCAAAAGCCATTTTGTAGAGTTCTGTAAAGCTAGCCTAATTATCTGAAACAAAAACATTTAATCATTAAATTTGGAACATATCGAGTTATTGAAACTCAACATAGGGATGTTGAACTTGAAACTAAAGTAAAATAATTAATTGCGATATTTAAAATAGAATTTCATCATTGTATGTTTGTTTCCTTTCGCTACTTATTCTCACACTGCCATAGCAAACTTTTTATTACTATTCGGAAGAAAAGAAGCAAGTAATTTTCTGGTCGAGTTTGAGTTTCGAGCTCAAGGATAGCTTTGCAATGAGTTTCTAGGAGCGTTTATTTTTTCAACCAGGCTCCAGTTTAACGGGTTCGAGTATTATTTATTACACAAGTAGCCATTTAAAAGATCGCGTACTTTCTATTATAAATTACGCTGTAGCTGGAACGGATTAACATAAATACACACATTCAAGAGTAAGGCCTAAGATTATCAATTTTATCATTTTAGTCTTTCCGTTTCTGCGAGGCTATTAAACGGAATCGTCCAAATTGCCGAAAATTAACCGTTTTACCAAATCGCAATAAGGTGAAACAACCCGGCGGCGAGTGTTTTTAAAGTTTTATCAACGGGCACAAGTTGGGGCACAGTGGGTAGAGTTTGTTATTGGCATCGTGCCACGCGTTCAGATCGATACGCGAGCGTAAGTACATTACGTAATGACACCGCTGTGGGTCAACATCAACAATGACCCCTAATTTAACCCTGTTGCTGATGGTGCAGGTACATTATGGTTAATGAGCTTGATCTGGATAAATTCATTAAGCAAGCGGACAAAAAAAGTATACACTAATATTTCAACGGGTTGAGCTACATCATGCCGGAATATCGATGTAGGAATATCAGGAGGTGATATACTGGAGTATTAGGAAGAGTTTGAACCCTAAATTTCTTAGTTCAAATGCGTGATATATTTTGTCTACACACCAAACACTGCCTACCTTGCCGGCACATTTCCTTGTTCAGTGTTATTCTAAAAAAACATCGCACAGTTGACTACTTAAGACAAAAAGTTCCTACATCGTCTTCGGACTCCGGTATATTGAAAATGCAAAAACCGTATACCTAGCTATTATTAGGAGTCCCTTTAGCGTGTTGCGTTGTGTTATACAGGCGACGCAAAAGATGCACAAACGAGCTAGACGCTCGCTCACGAGTCCCTAGGGAGCCCTAACTTTAAAAGGTATAAACTGGTCCTTCTAATCGGCTATTTAGTCCATTTAGTTAGCAATTTCCACTTTCCATGTTCTGACGTTCGGATGTAAATATTCGATTTTTCATGTAAGACTCAGGTCTTAAATTACCGTATTGTCTAACGTTTCTGTCTATCTACCACTCGCGATCACAATCAAATGACAGTTTTTGTTGCGATCGCGAGTGCCAGGAACTTTACGCAATAGGCCCTCTGCTTAGAACAATAGGGATTTGATAACAAGTCGATAATGTATTTCTTTATACAAGTATTTTATATAAAAGGTATCACACCAGCACCATCAAACCAGATTACTGAAGTTCGCTTCTCTATTTCTTTGACCTTTGCATTTTACGCAACCATGAATAATGAGCTAAGAAAAAAACAACTCCGAAATGAGCCGTAACTTCGCGAATTATACCGCGATGATTTACTGTTGTAAATAAAGTACACAGTCAGAGTTATATACAGGCGTCAGGTTTAACGATGAAGGGTCGTTTCTCTCCGAAAGGGTCAAACTTTTCTTTAATTCAAAGTGGTAAAGCAACGTGGCTGGCTGTGTCATTATACCTTTTAGCTTTAAAAATTGCAGTGTATATGATTAGGTATTTAATTATAATTTTGCATTCGTTACGAAAAAGTATTACATGCTAGTTTTGACTGTTAATACAAGGTAATTAACTCGAGATAGCGAAGTAGTGTGCGGGAAAAACCCCCAATAAGAAGCAACGTTGAGTGAAGCTAAAAAATAAAGAAATCCTATTGGCGGATTTTTTCTCGCATTTCCCTTCGCTGCCACGTAATACACGTAATATAAGTAATGAGCGATGTACGTCACTCGTGTATGCGCAGCCTAAAACTGGCAAAAGTTTTGGTAAACCTAAGTAACAAAGTAATAAACGACTATCCCAAATAAAACATCGAAATGGCGTAAATTTGTGGACGAAAATAAAGAAATAGCTATCAAATCGTTCAGAATTTACACACGTTTAAAAATACTGCGTGGGCATATTTTAATTGACGCAGTGATCGCTTCACTAAATGCTTCAGAGCGGATGAAATTCAAGTAGAATAAATCAACATCACTATATCAACCGCAAGTCTACTTGCTGAACGTTGTTAGGTATTCCCCAAAAATCGCCATAAAGATGGGTTTTGTGGCACCCACGTGCCGTCCCTCCTCCTTGACTTTACCATCCTTCCGCTTCGCCTTCCGATACGCGGATAGTTAGGTTACGAAAATGTAAACTTCCATTCGAATCTAATCAAACAATATATTATTATGTATTACAAAGTTGTAGGACTTGTTCGAGAAGCTTTGGCATTTTTATGCTTTAACAACTTGGAACGTAGGTTTTATTGCCTGCCTATATTTCAGGCTAAGTGAAAATGCCACGCGAACGTTAGAATGTTGTAAATAATAAATATCTACTCAGACAGAAATTTGCCATCTTTGGCACTCTCGCGTATAGTGCTTAATATTTACTGGAATTATTCATGATAATGTAAAGCGAAAGAATGGATGTTACGTACTCAGCTCAAGCTTATGCCTAAGTAGCTAATGTTTCATGCAAATATAATTTTCTCAAAAAGAAAGTAAAAAGCGCAAACAAAGTATTATATTGTTACAAGAAAAGATCGCCGAGATAGTTTAACCCGTAATCAATTTCATATCTAAAATATAATTTTAATTTAATAGTTAAAGCCTTTATACTTACTAACAAATAAATTAGTCTTGGGAGACCGTAATTAGTGCGTGCCGCAATAACTGCCTGAGGCTAGACACCATGTTTAAGTTTCATGGAAGAGGACGACACTAACTGGCTCCATATCATATCCATGGCACCTTTAAAACCATATTCCTGTCATAAACGTTTGCCACTATCGGTATTTGTTTGGTTGGAAACTAAAAACTCGCTGAGTCTCATTTCCCTTGTGCCACACTTAATGTTATGTAATGTAACGTATCTGTATTCTAATCAGGAATCTCTAGATTAGTTCCAAAAGATCTTAGCAAACCTACAATGTTTTTGAAAGACCCATCCAATATCACGGCGTGAAGTGTATTATTGTCAAATAAATGTTTCCTCTACCGTTTGGGGAGATCTAGTCGAGGGAATTGGATAAAATATGTCGTGCGTAAACAGCGAAACCATTACAAGCAAACAAACTGAGAAAAAATCTCCAATTTACCTACTTATTTACGACTCTATTTATTTGTAGTAGGATATTTTCACTGAATTTTCATAGGTAATGTATACGATCATATAGTATAGAAGATCCGTTTATGAACGACCTTCACCGAACTGGTTAATATTTATTAACATACTTAATTTAATATAAAATACTTTTCATCCATTAACTAGTTCGGTAATGGCCGTTTATATTAATAACTAAGTTTTTGAGATAACCTGGAATTTACTTTTTAAGTCTCAGCGAGCAAAATTCTCATTATTTCTTACATTAAAAACGGCCGAGTGCGAGTTGGATTCGCGTACCGAGAGTTCCGTACCTACAATGTATCAGGTAGATATTTCAAATATACGCTTACAAAAAATCAAATCAAAATCAAATCAAATTTTCAAATTTACGCTTTAAACGGACGTCTGTAGTACTTAAATAAATCGTAATCGTAAATATCCACTGTTAGCAGAGCTTCCTTCTAAGCAAAAAGCACGAATTGTTTTTAGGGTTCCAGTCGGCTAAAACAGAACCCTTACAGGATCACTTTGTTGTCCGTCCGTTCGTCTGTCTAGACCGTTTTTCGCAGAAACGCGTGGAGGTATTAAGCTGAAATTAATTAATAATTACCAAAGCAATGAAAAAAAAAAAATTGTATTGAGTCAACTCAATCAAAAGATAGTCATTCATTTTCATTATTAAAAGAGGTATTGCCATACAAATTTACGAAGAATCAAAACTATAGGATACTTCCAGTTGCCCTAGGAAATTAAATTTGGTGTGAAGATAGCTCACAACACAACCAAAAAAAAACATTTTTTATATTTGCTTTTGTATATGTCAGTTACCAATTAGAAATGACCCCACACCGAGTGTATTTTGCTTAGGAGCAGGCTATTCTAACACTGGATAATTTGTACGGAAACCTCGGTGCGAGAGTCCGACCCGCACTTTTTTAAATGTGTAGACTCTACAAAATCACGTTAGAGTCTAAACAAACGCATTTCTATACAAGACACCGTAATGGCACGGAACCCACTGTGCTCGAGTCCAACTTGCACTTGATCGAGTTTTTAAGAGCTTCTGTCTTCACCCAAATTTTATCGTAAAGAAAAAGGTACTCTACTCCTCCGTAATAACGGCCATAAGCTGTCACTTCAATAAGCCCTTGCTTACAAGGTTTTAACTACTCCATTGGCTTTACTGAGTGAATCAAGAGGAACTCTGATTCTGTATGCTCCGCTACGGAATTTTCACCAAGGTACATTCAGCAGCAGAAGCAGATGAGGGGTTGGGGTTGTGGTACTCTATTACCACGGCAGTAGAGTCGTGTGTAGATAATTTGGAGCATACGTGCGGCTGATTATCCACTTCTGCTGCTGACTGTACTTAATATATCTCAGTCCCGTCCCTGGTATTGAAAAAAGAAAAGGAATAGCGCTTATTTAATTAAAGCATGTACGAGTATGTGGACCGGTCTGTCAATTCTTTACACAAACCATTTGGAAAGTTTCGTCAAATAGTTTCAATAGCTGCAATGATTGTAAAGATTTGCAATGTATTTCAAAATTATTACATAATCATGCGGTAGGTCAAGCGATCGCCACCTGTAGTACAAAGATTCAGCAGAAGAACTGAACTAACTACAATTTATCTCGAAGAACAAGGACTCGATTCTTATACTCTTTTTTCTAAATACAGTACCGTCGTGGTACCGTCAAGGACATAGATGTAGACGCTAATATAAGGCATAAAAGCCATTTTCAAATTTATACAGTAAAGACATAATTTCGTCTTTCGCAAATGATATCCACAAGAAAAAAGCGTCTTACGTCATACCGAAAAAAATCATAAACATTCGCCCACATGCGAGTTGTAGGCGTATTATTCCTTTTCATAGGATTTGAAGCAATTGAATTCCGTACACGGCAGGGTACCAGAATACGTGACATATAAATAGAATTCACATTTTAGCTATCATTAAGCTCCGGGGGCGTTCACTGATGAAACGTGACTTTGCCAGCCAACCGTAGGCGTCATTTAATACAAAGTAACAAAATTACAATGGAACACTCGTTAAAATTAAACTTTCGCGAATAATCGTTCGGAATCAACTGTTCGACGAGCGCGAATGGCGCGCAAACATAACGACATTAAAATGCAGCAACATCAATTATATAAGGCTTCTATAACAACATCAAATAGGTTTAATACCTTGCAATCCTTCGGGCCCTTCAAAAATTTATTTGTAAAAACAAAGTCACTACACTGACAGGGGGGTGAAAATTCTTATGTCAGATAGGATGTGGGGTCAGAGCGGCGTAGCAGCCGACACGCTCCGTTCTCGTAGCACGGCGCGACTGAGGCTCGTAGCCGCTACGGCGTAGCCTGCGCGCGCAGCCTCGCCCCTTAACACATGGACCCAATACTAATCCAAGATCAAAAGTCACAATTAAAATTGTATCATAAGGTTTTTTGTTTTGTTTTTTACTAACATAATTTCATTACATAAACGCAATAACTGTGTAGGCAATAAAGCAGACAGAGTATTTAAGAATTTTGATGGTATCTTTAGAAGGCATATTATAGACAATTTCGTCAAGACAAGTGTCATTGAATATCAAAACTAATAAAATTAGCTTAAGGTTCAACTTAGTTCAGTGAATCAACAGCTTCTTTAGACGTTGACTGTATCTATTTCAGCTACAATCATAAAGAGCAATCTGTGCATTTGTTTTATTTGATTTCATTTAACAATAAAAGCTTTCGTGAGACAAAAAAAAAACATCTTCCGAAAATATCGAAACTATTCGGACCGTTTCTGACCTATAATCGCGAGTTGAACAGTTCCATTCTTAAATTTTGCTTATTGTCACATTCAACTTGTTAAGACTAATTTAGTCTCAACAAGTTTAGTTATGTACCTAAGTGTTTGCTCAATTTGTAAGTAGAAAGGAAAAGTAACACTAAGAAGTAATAAAGCTAATATTACTCTCGTGAATCTTTTTTTATCTTATCGTATTTTACTGCGAGAGAGGCTAAGCTACTAGGCACTGAAGGCTAAGAATAAATAAAGCAAAGGGCAGCGCCTACGCCTTTAATAACATTGGGCGTTACAAGCGCAGTCGCCAATACCCCAACTGACCATTCTTGAACCTTAAAGCTTCGTAACAAGGAGCAAGAACTGTTAGTTAAAATATTGCCAACCGTACCCATTGGTACCTATCGGTTTTGTACGAGTGCGATTTTTATATCATTGAGATTACATATACGATCTATGAAAGTAATATTAAGTAAACGTCTTTTCTGCCGTAATCCATCAATTTTGCCTTTTAGTTGTGGATCAAATGTTCCCCAGATTTATTTGGAGAATAACGTTTTTATAACCTGAAGCTGGGGCTCTGAAGCGTTTAAACCGCAATACGACAACCACGTGCATGATCCCTATCCCTACTAATATTATAAATGTGAAAGTAACTCTGTCTGTCTGTCTGTTACGCTTTCATGTCTAAACCACTGAACCGATTTTGATGAAATTTCGTATATAGGTAGTTTGAACCCCAAGGATCAACATAGGATACCTTTTATTCCGGTAGAGGGCGCCACCGCGCGATAACCTAGATCCGCGCAGACGAAGTCACGGGCATAAGCTAGTACTATATAAGAGTTTGGCAAGGCTATGTTACGAATGTGTACTCTTCGTTCCGTGTAGGCTGTAGGGGATAACAGTAAAACTAATATAAGTAAGGTAAGGTGACAAATCAGTAATTAATGAGTTTCAACATTGAAAGGCTCGTATTACCATTATTAGGTAATTCCTCTACAACTTCCACTAATGCGATTGTTAGAATCGTAGAATCAAACGTTCCCGTTCCGCTCCATCATAATGAGAGCGCATCCTCACAAGCTATTGTTCAAATCAAATTAAAACCGTATTTAGTAAGTTCCCTACAAAGTTCAAAGGTCCGAAGTACATACGTTTGAACATTTTAATTTTGCGCGATTCGAGAAAGTTCCAAATAAGCCGCAGAGCGCCTTCGGCCGTATCGCCAACTTAGTCCTCCGCTAAACAGATCCATTTTTCCTCTCGATGCGAGGAACTTTTTAATTTCGAACTAGATATGGGCGAAAGCGTTATTTTCCTTTAGCCGTGACCGTCGTTAGTTACAAAAAAAAACACAGTGAAAAATAATAATGACTGTGACGTTGGTCACTCGCATAATGATATACGTTTTGGTAGACGCTAGATGTCAAAACAATCACATTTTACGAATCAATTTCATGATTTGCTTAAAGTCCACCTTAGTTTATACTATTTCTTTTCAGATACATTTTTTTAAATTAGTAACGGTTATTTATTTTATTAATTAGATACCAAAATGTTATCATTGCGTGAGTGACAAGCCCAAAATAGGGTTCTGTAGCCATTACGAAAAAATTAAGTAATATTTTTCTAAGGATTTCGAATTTTATACGGAATCTTCCAAGTTTAGGTATATTTTACACCTTAGGCTGCTATTTACTCTTAAACTACTAATAATTCTCAAGCAAACTTAGCCGTTATAGTTTTCCTTGTAAGTTTGATATACTTACTACCATCCTGATTTTTTTTAAATTTTTCCACCCACCGGTTTAGATTTTAGAGGGGGGGGGGACGCCCGATTTTAATGAAAATTTGCACTTTCAAGTTGAATATTTCGCAAACAAATCACTGAATCGAAAAATCGTCTTAGCAAACCCCTAATGGTTTTAAAAGACCTATCCCACATATAGGGTTGGATGAGAAAAAAAATCACCCCCACTTTACGTCTATTTACCCTAAAAAAAAATATATTTTATTTTTTATTGTTCCATTTTGTCGGCATAGTTTATATATATAACCGTGCAAAATTACAGCTTTCTAGCATTAACAGCCCCTGAGCAAAGCCGCGGACGGACAGACAGACACACAGACATGGCGAAACTATAAAGGTTCCGTTTTAGCCATTTTGGCTCCGGAACCCTAAAAAAGGAACGACCTACGCGATTTTGTAACGTTGTTCCTCCTTCGCGTGTTACGGTGATACTTTTAAACGGCGGATCACTGTGATTTTTTCATCGTGACGTTATTTTTCATCCATCTCTATTTCGAACCGCTGTGCAAAACAGATCGCCAACTTCGCCGTGACACTTACACTATGAAAGGCCGTGAATTGGGATTGAGAATTTCATCCCGAGAGCTCTCAATACCTAAGGGTTTATTGTGGTTGTCGTTGATTCTGCAAATTTTTGAATTTGAATATATGCTCGCTTTCAGATAATTAAAAAAGAAGTTGAAAGAAGCAGGCAGAATTCGGTTATCGCGCGCTGTTCCCTCGGGAACTGTGCATTTTTCCGGGAAGAAAAGTAGCCTATGTCACTTTCTGGCCCATAAATTATCTCTAGATGCCAAAAAACACGACGATCCGTCGCTCCGTTTCGACGTGAAAGACGGACAAACATACAAACACACATTTATAATATTAGTATGGACTGTCTCACAGAAACGGCCAAAACAGAGCAATACAATTGAACTCTGTACCCTTAGTGTAAGTTTTCGGTTACAAAATAACGTCTCGATCGCGTTCGCGTTACAATCTCAATTTGTATGGAAAAACGAACAGCGCCTCTAGCGGAACGTTTGCGATGTTCGTGTTTCCATACAAATTGAGATTTTAACGCGAACGCGATCGAGACGTATTTTGTAACCGAAAACTTACACTAAGGGTACTGGTTAAGTTAAATCGAAACACAACGAAACGGGTTTGTGTGATGTAGTTCTTACAGCTTGGAGACGCAGGAGCTGCATGACACACATTTGTTGCATATACGTGCTATCGTAGTCGCGGGTGAGCAAAGTAATTATTTATATGGACCTCCAGATGAAATAAATTATTCAAATGTAAAATACCATTATTTACTTCTTGTTAAGGTTATCTTGGGATTAAGTATTCCAGATAATTTAAGAAGTATATATATGTATAAGTTAAGGAATGTATTACAATTAGCGTTAAATAAGCATGAAGCTTTGCAAATGAGACTACAAATAAATATGAGACTACATAGGTAAAACAATTATGTACTTAATAAAATCATACCCATCAGACACACAAACAGAATATGTAAACCATATCCATCTTCTACCATCATAGTTAGGTAATTAGTTAGTTACGTCACAAAATAAGATGCAAACTCAAATTAATATTAATGGATTTCTGTGTCGCAGCGAAATCTCATTATTTTGTTAGTACGAAACTCCAGCTGCATAGGGCGTAAAGTGAACAAAAATGCAAGTGAACTCGTCGCAAATTGCTTGAATTTAGTACTTTATCAACTGGCGACAGCTACAGTGGATGAGAGTGCCCGAGTCAATTTTCTAATATAATTTAATGAGGTAAGGCCGGTCGGTCGCGAAATGCGTTTACTCGCGCCACGGCGTATCACCGCGCGACAGAGCAGACTCGACAAATTCTGTCACGACAATAGCTCGGATTAGACGTTCAATTATTTTCCGCTTCGCTCATTAGACGCAGTTATAAATTTGTTACGCCACCAGTGAATTGCTTGTTAAAATTCACCTGAAGGAAACAACAACTTTTTTTCTCGACCGACATCAAGGTAAAAGTTCAAATGCATAATAAACTGACCGGCACAAAATTTGGCCCACTCTTCATACAAAATTACCTATAACTGAATACATTTGAGGGCCAGATTGTTTGCCGCTCAGTATATGTAGATAGGTACTAATGGTAAAATCAGGTATAATCGATCAAGTGCTTGATATTTTTTTATGATTACTTTAATAACAATAAGCCCGATTTTCACATGGACTTGTAAGTGATTACGGTAGTACCTAATGGATATTCTTAGTGGACTATATAAATTATTGAGTAGGTACCTTACCTTTGTCTATGCGTAAAATACAAAAAATATAGATAATAATGTCAAATAAGGGTTTGATTAGTTATTTAGGGGCTTAAGTAAATTATTACTTAACTGAGATATCTCACATGAGATCGACCTTAATCTAAGCAGAGCCGTGTTCTGGACGCACCAGACACTGATAGAAACCAGATACAGAACGAACAATTGTTTAATCATGCAAAAATTTGTCCTAGGCTGGGCTGGGATTAAAATTGCAAGCAGCGGCACAAAACAGGATCAATACAAACCGGACCCATCGGTCAGTCAACCATGAAAGCCAGCTATAGGTAGTGCCACGAGAGTTGAAGTGAATGATTACACACACAGCTACAAAAAAACTGATTGCACAAAAGCAGAATGAATGAAATGAATGAACAAGTAAATGTCAAAATCCTGCTGTCATTACACGACATGTAACTGGTGTGTAATCAGCAATCATTCACTTCAACTCTCGTGTCACTACCTATACCTTTACAAGCACAACAGCAAAGGCAATTTTGCACACGCAGTATGTTTTTACTGCAATCTCAACACGAGTTAGAAAATACATTTGAGCAAATTTCAAGAACGTCTATAAAAGAACCTATTATTATTGTGTGTAGGTCGTCGCTTAGTTACAGAAGCGCGTGGGCCGACAGAAAGGTCCTTACGGGCCTGCGAGGCTACTACGAAACTCGAAACTCAAAGTTCGTATCGTACCGTTCCTCTCGCTCTCGTATAAACAGTATTAGTGTCAGAGGGACCGCACGACACGAACTTCGAGTTTCGTAGTAGCCCTGCTGGCACCACTTCGCGCGACCGGCGGAGCGGAGAGCGTTTTCTCTGTTCATTGCGCATGCCGCTAAGGTAAACACTGCGCGGCAAGGATATCGAGCACGCAATGAAAAGAGAATACGCTCGTCGCACCCCCGATCCCGTTCTGCAGGGCTACTACGAAACTCGAAACTCGAAGTTCGTGTCGTGCGGTGCCTCTCGCTCTCGTATTAAATAGTATAAGTGTCAGAGGGATGGCACGACACGAACTTCGAGTTTGGAGTTTCGTAGTAGCCCTGCTGGCCGGGCCGTTAAGCAAACAAGTTCTACAACACAACACACAACACCGTAGGACGATTCACCTACGGCGAGCGCCCACGGCAGTAAACGGTAGGAAATAAAAACAACCCTAAAATGTCAGCTTAAACGATTACTCGACTAAAGGGGCTTGATTATTTTGACATGCCTATCTTTGTTTGTTTACATAGAACATAGAACCGTCTATTATCGGATCATCATACGTCCCACTGCTGGGCACAGGCCTCCTCTCAGAACAAGAGGGCTTGAGCCATAGTTCCCACGCGGGCCCAGTGCGGATTGGGAACTTCACACACACCATTAAATTGCTTCGCAGGTTGTACAGGTTTCCTAACGATGTTTTCCTTCAGCAAAGCTCGTGGTAAATTTCAAATGTAACTCCGCACATGAATTTCGAAAAATTATTAATTCTCCCAATTATTAACGCTTATGTAAACAATCATACATAACTTTGAACATGAAGCTACCGTGAGACTCACTCATATTAAATATAATGACCCGGATAACTCACGTCTTCGTCCGAAGACGAAGGGCTACGGATTAGCCCGAAACATGTCGAGCTAAACTCGATTTAAGACGTGAGTTATCCGGGTCATTATATTTAATAATCATACATAACAATCCATCTTATTTAGGTACAGTCAGGTTCAAGAGTTAGCTGTTCATTTTACTATCTTGTTATTTTCAGTAAAGACACATATGTCGAGCTGTCATGTACCATCAGCCAAATATGTGGTCTACCACCCTAAACTTGATAATCGTTTGCATGTCATACAACAATAATGCCAATAGACCTGTCTGTCAACTTGAAAGTTCGACTTTAGCGACGTATTCATTTGATAGGAACTTGTTCAAAAATGTATAGACCACTTATTTGGCTGATGGTACCAAAGTGTTCAGCTACTTCAGAGCTTGACTGTATGCCATACAACTAGAGCTGGGCACGAATTTTTCGTGATGAGAGTGGATTTAGCAGTAACGGTCTCAGTAACTTTCATTTCATCATCAACTTTCGCTTATGAAATTGTTAAAATTGTTTGAGCCTAAGATTGTTATGAGGTAGATAATAATACACCATGCAAGTAATTTATAACTTCTGAACAATAATAAAAATAATACGATGGAAATGTTTTTTTAAACTACCGGAGTAGGAGCAATGGGCAGTAACTAATAAACAACGAAAAGGTTTGATAGGACTGATGGCGAAATTATTAATTTTCACATGCGTGGATTAAGTATACACAGTTTTTATTACCTACATAAAACAGCGGGAAACCATTGTCATGGAAATTAGCTAGTCAATGAAGATAATAGGCGTTTGTACACATACTAATAGCCGCTAGATTTCCTGATGTTGTAAGTTTTTTGACGATGATTATTCTTGTATCGCATAAATTTTTGATATCGTAAACACTATTCTAAATACTCGTATGTATGTAGTTCAATGACATAGCATGTTAGTTGACGCCCACAAAATTATCAAACTAAAATCCAAAACCTTTGTCTAATATTGAGCTCACATCACGAAATACCGCGCGAGTGCTTTATCGCGATATTTCATCAGTAGATAAAAACGTGTCTCATGCATAGTTATAAACGATTAGTACTTTAACTAATAGCAAGAGTCTAAAATGGATAGGATAAGCGCTTTTTAAACAGTTCCGTGTATTTTTATCGGGTCCGTTATTCGTTATTAAATTCCTCGACCGGGTTTTGAGGCGGGGCACACTCCGTTGCCGTCAGGTTGTTTTAATGTTATACGAGGAAAACTCTCTATTGACATTATGTAAAGTAAACAACGAAAAGTATGTCAACAAAGGAATTCTGTATCGTAAAATTGTATAAACATTTTTTTAATTTGTGTTCCGGGTATTGTTCTGTATTTTACTAATGCACAAAAAAACATAATTTAATAAAAAAGAAATACCTGATTTTATTTGTTAAAATTAATGAATAAATATTAGACTAGTCGCACCAAAGTGACAAGGATGTTTATTTGAAAAGATTAGGACTGTCATAATATGACATGCGAAATAGTACCCATGAAAGAAAGGTTAATGGAAGATGTTTCATTAATAATAACCGTATAACGGTCACGTTACGGCGTGATGCTGACGATTTAGTGAGTGACCGGTCGGTTCATTCAAATAATGAAAATTACGGATCGAAGAGGGTGCGCGCGCATCTCCCTCCTCTCCACCTCATCATATCATAGACTTAGAATTCAGCTTACATACCAACATGAAACGTCTGAAGGACGAATCTTAGAGAATTTTCGTGACGGTATCAAAAGTTCTTAAATTAACGAATAAATCGCTGCTCATGTCAAGAAAAGCCCATGACATTATTAATCAGAGCAATGGAATCAAAATAAACTGCACACATAAAATTAAAGACTTAAGGCGCGAATTCGTGTAACATGTAAGCCGGTAACTGGAAAGTGATTAAAACTTTTCCACGAAAAACTCTGTAGACACTCAGAGGTTTGAGATTTTCGTAACGTTTCATAAATTACATCTCGCCGCCTCTTATAACGTTATTCGATTTCTCGAATTTTAAGAGACAAAATTCTTTAACTGTGTTAAGAAAATGTGAAAGAGAACATTGAAGTATCAAAAGATACCCACTTATTTTATATTACATTCGGCCATGTCGTATTACTAAGCTATATAGATGACGGCCTTTTTGTTTGGCTAGTCAAGTTTAAATCATCCGATAAGTACATTATGTAGTAACTATTGAAGCAGGGACATTTGAATGGCAAGCACTGATTCAGCCGTTTCAAATGTAAGTCAATGTGTCAGGGGCGAACCGTTCTTGTACACTAACAATTCGGAAATATGGGTCACGAGTCATCCTCGGAAACTCGACTCTACCCTCCGGTAACGATTTGCCAGCCACCCGTTTCCCACTTCATGATTTTTAACCCCCGACGAAAAAATTTGTTATAAGTTTGACCGCTATGTGTGTGTATGTCTGTGTGTCTGCCTGCCTGTCTGTGGCACCGTAGCTCTTAAAGGGGTGGACCGCTTTGAATGCGGTTTTTTTTTATTTGAAAGCAGGTTTTCTAGCGATGGTTCTTAGACATGTTTTATGAAAATCGGTTCAGCCGTTTTTGAGATATTTAACTTTGAAGTGGGAAAGTCGGGAGTTTTCCAGCTTTTTGTTGGTTAGGTTATCATTCCAATTTTTCCCCATTAATAACCAATTTAGCTTAGTAACACACCACTTGACACAGCGAATTGAGGCCATTGTGGGAACAAATAATTATAAAATATTAGCAAACCGTTCATTTAAAAAGAAGTTTCTAACCAAAGGCACTTTAGGTAGAAACGGTGTCCCAAAACTACACTCGTGCAAAAGCGGTACGCGTCGATAGTATATTAAATTAGTTTTCTCAAACATGCTCGGAAATGTATGCGTTAATGTCACGAAATGGAGACATGAAGTTTCTCATTTATGGCTCCCTACCACCTCCCTACATAACTTCTTGGCCTAGGCCATGAAGTATGTATGAAAATCCATTATTGTCCGCTGCTCTAACTTTTTAAATTTGCTTACTAACCAGTTTAATACATCAGTGTTACTAACATTAAACTGACAAAGGAAAAATTACGAACAGCCAACCACCACTACTCTGTAAGCATTTGCGATACTGCGATGCGATGCGATGCGATGCGATGGATGGATGGATGGACGGATGAAATATTTCCTCACATTGTTTGAGAAAAACACTATACAAACCTAGGCCAGAACAGGGATTGCTGGACTCGTTTTATCCGGCCTCGTCTACGACTCGGCTGTCTACCCCGAACTCGTCCATCAATCCCCTTACTTCATGGCCTCTGCAGTAATGTACTAATACCTTACCTACGTCGCGTAATTTAAAGACATAACCGTACATAAATACAGAAAGACGACGAGAAGCGGCTTTATTTTATTCTATTGTTGTAACGTTCAGTTTTTATTTAATATTGTTGTAATTATCTAGTAATGTTGTTTTTGTCGCAACAGTTTTGTTTACAGGTGGTAGGACCTTGTGCAAGGTCTGCCCGGATTGCTACCACCATCTTGCTCGCTAGTCCTACCGTGAAGCGGCAGTGCTTGCACTGTTTTGTTTCAGCGTGGAGAGTAAGATAGCCGGTGAAATTACTGGCACTTGAGGTATTCTATCTTAGGCCTCTAGTTTGGCAACGCATATGCAATACCCCTGGTGTTGCAGACGTTTATGGGCGGTGGTGATCTATTGCCATCCGGAGACCCACTTGCTCGTTTGCCATCCAGTCGAATATAAAAAAAAAACAAATTAAAATAATTAAATCATAGTAGGTGACTAGTAGTAGATAGTCGATATAATACAAGATACTAGTAAACGATCTCAATAGAAAAATTAAATGCGTTTCATAATTCGATCTTAGTTCTAAAAACTTTTCAGTGAAGCATTCCTAGCTCAAAACAAAATTACGATATATTATTTTACAAATGGCCCTACGGAATCAGTACCTTACTCAATCTGGATTAAATAAAAGAAATAGAAAATCTATACAAATAAACTATTTAATATTAATTGACATCTCTAAGATGCTTAGATATAGATATACATATATTATAGCATTATAGCCCTTGAAACGCGTAGGCGTTATGGCATCATCTTGGCACAAGCCATGATGCCGGGGCGCCCGACTGTCTGCCGTCATGCCGTCATACTTTCGCTGCAGCAGGGCTACTACTACGAAACTCGAAACTCGAAGTTCGTGTAGTGCGGTCCCTCTGACACTTATACTATTTAATACAAGAGCGAGAGGGACGGTACAATACCTACGAACTTCGAGTTTCGAGTTTCGTAGTAGCCCTGCTGCCTAGATCTTATACAAGTCAAAGACTTTGTTGAACAAGGTAAAGTAAATCGCGTACAATTTTAATAATTTACGTATTTGTCCAATTTTAAGAGTGTCTATTAATCATAGTTACATAGAGGCTGGGCCACACTGAGTCGAATATACAAATCCCATTCTATTATAGTTTAACCGCGGAATTTTAATGTATATTCTACACATACGTTCGTAGCCGCGGGAACCAGTTAGTTTAGCTAAGGTATACAGTTAATTAGAGTTAGTGGTACGGAGTCGCCCCTGAGGAAAGGATTTAAAATTGTTTTGGCTACGAGTTCGTAGCCCTGTGTAAATTGGACCTTCGACGCTTGGGACCCAGGCGGGACTATGAATGAATTATTTTATGACCTTTGATAGACTAGGCTTCAGGGCGTGAAATCTCAAAGGAATACGTCAGTATTTACCAAGTGAATATTTCATGATCTATATAGGCGCAATTAATAGCAGTAATAATATAGGAATTTTAGGTGCTTAGTTTCGTTTGAATTGATTTCATAGGTACGGTTCTTCAAACGTTTATAAGGCGAAATAATCGGGTAAACAATATGTATAGGGCTCGAACTTTGAGTGCGGATGACTGTACCTACCTAACTGTGGAGATGATTTAAGGCCCTGGTAAGGACATAATTATGATATTCTTTATCTCGAAAAATTGCACAGTTCCCGCGGGATAACAATAAACCAAGTCTTCGCAGATGGAGTCGCGGGTAACGCGTAATAATATGAGAAATTATTATTTATTTATTTATTGCACATAAATTTATTTACACAGCATTACAGTTATTACTAATACACTGTGAAACTACATTAAACATATAAAAAATCAATATAAAACATAAAAAAAACATCAGGTAGGAACACTGGTTAGCCTGTCGTCCATCATCTCACATTATAATTAGGTTACTTTCATGTACATTTATTTAGCACAAAAGTAATAGCGGGTTCAAGGTTTTATAACCCTGCAATGCAGCAGTTTCTCAGTTCAATCTAGACTATTGGAGATAGTCGTAAAACTTTTAATAGATATTCGCGGAGACGGGATACCTTCTTCTACACATACCGATTCCACACACTCGTATACACAAAATCAATAAAAAAACTGGTCGCATTATATAAAACACAACTCTTTTTCGAATCTGACCCGTTTTTATTGCTCCTAACAATATTTAGTGCATGTAAATATGTATTGGAATAATAAATAGAGTTTATGGCACACGGAAGCACGACGAATAGACTGCATTTAGCATAAGTACATTTTACGACGCCGAATAGCTACAGAGTGGTCTAAAAGTACGGCCCGCGGGGGGATTTAATCCCGTAATCCGGCCGGCCCGCCGACGTTCCTTCGAAGTGAATAGTACCTACCTATATGGCCCGCGATAATTATTATTTTGATCGCCCTACAGTATTTCATTATTTGGCAAAAACATAAAAAAGTATAAAATAGAACGGTGTAATCCTGGCCCTCCTCTAAAATATCTGTAATTTTCTGCCCCCCATGAATAATGTTTGCCCACCTTTGGTCTAAATGAATTGCAAATTGATGAATTGGTAGCTCAGATCTCTTGAGTCATACATACAACTGCAAAATTGTTTCCAACATCGAAGACAAAAGTTTCAAAGTAGTTAGTGTTTTTAATGACTGTACAAAACATACGTGAATTTCAATAGGTAGATGAATAATCCACCAACTCGACAGGAAGTTGATATTTAAAAAAAATATTATGTAATGTAATGTGCCTCTTATGTAGTTAGGTACATGTAATTAAGTACGTACGAATAAATTTTGTACTGCATAAACGCCTAAAACATATACAAACTAATGTAGCCCTGATTGTATCGCCCAAACAAATAACAAACGTTGTTAGACATAGGTACGGTCAGCCAAATAAGTGGTCATCAATTTTACATGTTCCTATCAAATTAATGTGTCACTAAAGTCGAACTTTCAAGTTGACAGACACGTTTGTTAGCATTATTGTTTTATGACATGCAAACTATAATAAACTTTAGGGTAGTAGACCACATACAATACAATACAATACAAATATTCTTTATTGCACACCACAAATCAGTACAAAAAAATCTATATATTACACATACATTCAGGGTAGACAGTAGGCGATCTTATTGCTTAAAAGCCATCTCTACCAGACAACCATTTGGGTACATAGATTTTAAGATTATGTCAAACAAAATCGTAAACATACTTATTTGGCTGATGGTACAATGACTAAAATAATTTAGAACCCTAAGTTGATTACAAATTCCTTACTTAATTAAAATAGATGCACAAAACATTTTGAATTACCCTCAGATATATATATTATAAGTATTTATCAAAAAAATATAGGAACCATCATTTTAATAACCGCTTCAAAAACTCATACCTAAGACTAAAAGAAAACAATTACACTTGTCGCACATTGCAGTCAGGCATAAACCGTTGACCCGATCTAGAGCTAGACCACAGATGCTCACACTGACAGTCTCCAAACTCATAGCACTCTTTTTACAGCACCCAGGGCTCAGTACCCATAGTACAGTTTTCGGTTACAAAATAAGTCTCGATCGCATTCGCGTTAAAATCTCAATTTGTATGGAAAGGAACACGAACATCGCAAACGTTCCGCTAGATGCGCTGTTTGTGTTCCATACAAATTGAGATTTAAACGCGAACGCGATCGAGACGTATTTTGTAACCGAAAACTTTCACTAAGGGTACAGTACCCCTAGTTAAAGTATACGACGACGCTTAACAAACTACTCGTCGTAGACTACTCGTAGGCCCGTGCCCTTAGTGTAAGTTTTCGGTTACAAAATACGTCTCGATCGCGTTCGCGTTAAAATCTCAATTTGTATGGAAACACGAACATCACAAACGTTCCGCTATAGGCGCTGTTCGTGTTTCCATATACATTGAGATTTTAACGCGAACGCGATCGAAACGTATTTTGTAACCGAAAACTTTCACTAAGGGTACAGTACCCCTAGTTAAAGTATACGACGACGCTTAACAAACTACTCGTCGTAGACTACTCGCAGGCCCGTGCCCTTAGTGTAAGTTTTCGGTTACAAAATACGTCTCGATCGCGTTCGCGTTAAAATCTCAATTTGTATGGAAACACGAACATCACAAACGTTCCGCTATAGGCGCTGTTCGTGTTCCATACAAATTGAGATTTAAACGCGAACGCGATCGAGACGTATTTTGTAACCGAAAACTTACACTAAGGGTACCGGCCACTGCAATGTGGCTGAAATATCGAGGTAATTATTAGGTACTCGTTTCAAGCGTGACAAGTCCCGGGTTCCGTAATAGTTATGAATGAAAATAAAGTTTAAAACACCCTTTAAAAGCACCCTTTTTCAATTGCACCGGCCGGGGTAAAAAATACGTGTGGTAAAGTTAGCGGATTGTGTTGCGGGGGCGTAACAAAGATCAGAGTATCACAGCTGACCTTTCAACATGCTTCAACTTTCCGGACACGCGTGCGACTGGATGTAGGTATACTTAGGTACCCTTAACTGACCAATCGTGAGCTTTATTAGAACGTGACGAGGTGCTAGAATGTTCGCGCTAGCACCAATAAAACGCTGGTAGATGTTAACAACACTTTGAAACTCGATAAAGGGCTGACAAAATAAAATCATTTTCGACATGCGAGCTTAACAATAGGTAAGTACGAAAATTAGAAACCGTTTATGTTAATCATCGGCCCTTCGGCATAATCCAGTTTTTTTAATTGACCAGGGGAACCAGTTTAATTATGCAATAGAATTCAGTTATACAACAAACACCAACCAAATATGCTCTGAGGAGAGCGATTTTACTGACGTGAAAGAAAGTAGCGGAATTAATTAGAAATCTAAAGAGATGAATTAGACCTTTCGTTCGTATGACTGTCATGTCGAGAACACAGTACCTATGTTCTAGGCTACGGACATTGTATAGATAAAATGTGGTTTTGGCTAGGTTTTGGTAATCAATCTTTTAACGTCCGTGTTAATGTCGCAGCGCAGCGCAGGCGCCTTAAATTCAAGTAGGTAGGTTAAAGTCTTCGCGACTCCTTATCAAAATTAGGACTTAATATTAAATTCCTCCCTTTATTGCCATCCTTATTCCAAATGATATGGGGTAAGGATTAATGTTAGCATATCATTTAGAGTTCCTTTGTCGTCAGTTAAATCTATTCTTGATCATCGAGACGTCTACTTGGTCTTTCTTCGGGTCAATGTTGATGATATTATAAACAACTTAGGAGGTCTACATGTACAGTCGAGTTCATAAAGTTGTGAGCAAAAATTTGATCAAAAATATCTGAACACGTCTAGGCCGTTAACAATAGTCGAGTTCAGATATTTTTGATAAAATTTTTGCTCACAAGTTTATGAACTCGACTGTACAGAGGGGGAAATAATATTAAATATAAAAATCTTTAGGACATTTTTTTATCCGTTTCCTTTTCTCACATTTTTCCGAAAGTTTTTACGTGACTGATGCCCAAATAATATTTTGAACAGATTCTTTCTCGAGTGGGGGCGCCTATTCCTAAAACCCGTTCAATAAGTCGACAGCCGGGGGAGTGATTACTATAAATAGACGACCCCCCGCGAGTCTCGAGTGCATTCTTGAAGGGAACAGTTACTGTCTGCTTTATGAACTGCCTGCAAACTTTAAAAGGAACTAGCCCAGCTGTTCAGTTCATAATTATTGATGAACTGGAACTGCATAGGAAAGACCCTATTTAGTCAAGAAGCCGTTCTATCTTTTTTATAACGTAGCTCGAAATTGGCCTGGCTTTCATTGAGTCTGTTTGGCGTGCAAAAATACTGTGTAGTCTCGGTTTGAATGTATATATCTTAACATTAAAAAATCCCCGCGTTAAAGTCGCTAACACTGACTGAATAGCCCATATTACTGAACCTAAAGACAGAAACTCGAAGTTCGTGTCGTGCGGTCGCTCTGACACTTATACTATTTAATACGAGAGCGAGAGGGACGGTACGATACGAACTTGGAGTTCCGAGTTTCGTAGTAGCCCTGCAGATCTCATGTTCTGTAAAATTTGTGTGGATTATAGCAATTCTTTTTGCATTATTTACAATAATAAAACAAACAAACATGTTAGTCACAGTTGGAAATACTGGCGTGAATATTGAATGAAACACTACTACTACCTACAACTTTTTAGAAATAAGTACCTACAATATATATCGCATACACAAACAAACAATATATCGCCAGGGGCGGTTGAACCAAAGACTACAGTATATAGGGAGGATTGAACCCGCAGCATCATTATTTACCTATAGAAGTGGTGAACATTTTATCTTAAGAAAAAAATCCTGAACAGACAAAATAATCTTTGTGACCTTGCAGGCAAGACACAAAAAACATGGATGACATCATAGGTACTTACCTCACATTTACAGATGGTGTATTAATAGCCATAAGGTTCACAATGGTTCAATTTAGTCCAATGAAGGTGGATTGAGATTGGTTGAATATTTTGAGAGATATTAGAGTCAATTAGGCATACAAGTGTTCTTTCAAAATAAAACAAACAAGAGAGAGATGGGAAGCTGGCAGTGAACCTGGCTTATCATGTGAATGAATGTAAAATGATAACAAACAAAGCAGAGAACAAACAATAAAGATAAAAAATAATTATCAATGCTTTTCAATTAAACATATGGGCTATTGAAATGATTGCACCAACAACACTGGTCCTCCTTGTTTAAAGGATATAGGTAGTAGCAAATTATAAACCTGATTTGTGTTTACCTCTCACATGTTAGGTTTTACATACCGTGTATGAAAACTTTACTACCTGGGAGACCCAGCTTTTCCAAGAGATCTTAATTTTTTTTTTAAAATCATGTTTTAAAAAAGTAAAAGTAAATCATAAACCAAATAAACATCTTATAATATCTTTAAAAAAGCAATAAAAACATAAAGAAAACCAAAATAACACTAAGTTGTATCCTTTGCAGATTTCGGCACTACTTTAAAAATGCTCATTCATGTCTCAGATTCGATAATTTTTCTGTGTGAACTTTATGAGCATTATTTCAAGGGTCAATTTAGCTGTAGTGACGATTTGCAAGAATGCAAGTCCAACACTGTACCTATCACTGAACTACTCATACCACTCGCTCGGATGACAGAGCTATTAAAATTACCAATATTAAAGTGCATTAAATTTACACAAAAAAAAACCCTAAAACTCGAAAACACATGTTTTACTAGAGATAAGAATAAGTTAAATCAACTGTTCCTCCGAAAACTCCCACATAGCAAATTTCGTCAAAATCATCAACTTTTTTCACTGAATTCAAGCCTTGTTTGATTCTTGTAGAGCTAACAAAAATAATTTATAAAAAAAAATATCTAAAATTATGTATCATGCCTATAATGATACAATGCCAAGGAAAGAGTTAAAGCTGTATCTGAGATTCCTGAAATAAATACATAAATACAAAAAAAAAATATTTAAGATATAAGATACAAATTAGATTCTAACACCCAGCCTATATTATAATACTTACTAGCTTGTGCCTGCGGCTTCACTTGCGTGTAATTCGGTTATCACATGCTGTTCCCTCAGGAACTGTGCATTTTACTGGGGTAAAAAGTAACCTATGTCACTCTCTGACCCATAAACTATCTCTATGCCAAAAATCATGATAATCTGTTGCTCCGTTTTGACAAGAAAGACTGACAAACATACAAACATAATTTCGAAATTATAATATTAGTATGGATGAAAACGTTTTTTTTTTCTAATCACTTTTTGTATGCCAAGAATCACACAATCATAATTTCTGTGTGCTAAAGAAAGAAAATAAGAAAATGATTATTAATGTTATTATGTGACTTGAAACATAAAACAAAACCACATTTGAAACATTTGTTTCTTTTCTTTTGTACAATAAAGAGTTTACATACATACACATATGCATACATTATAATGCATAGTGAACAAAATTTCCAGAATTTCACTCCATTCTGAGAGGGTTTAAATAAAGTTTGGACTGCAAATAATATGCAGATATTATATTGTATATTTAAAAGGCACCTTGGCAAAACTGGTCTTAGAAAAAAAAAGAATTATAGAAATTTTACAGAGTACAAAATATCACTAGAACAGTTTCTTTCTGGTCAACCTATTTGTAAATTATCATATGCATTTAAAAATAAATAACAAACGGCATGAACACAGCACAACAATAAAGAAACAATGAGATTACTAATTATCAACATCAAAGATATCAGAAACTAGGTTTCCCCTTGTTTACTTTCAAATTAAATTATTTCAAGAAACCATAAAGATAAGTCTTCGCGTAATGCTTAGTATTATGTATAAGAATAGTTAAATACGCTTGAACGTTGAGTTGAAGTTGGACAAAAAGAAAAAAACTAATGTTTCATGCACCAACTTTATCGTGATAATGATTAGCTATAGTATAAATGCAGGTCGACTTTCTAGTTTTATGAAACAATGAACTATAGATAAAGGGTATAGTTATCTAATTCTTCAATAAATATTGTTATTTATTGGAGATTATCAATCAGGTGGCCCGAAAGGTGGCGAGATGTAATGTGGTGAATCTTACCTTTACTTTACGACTAAAGACTTCCAAGAGCTCCGTAGGTCACGCTCGTAATATAACTTGTAACTTTCCACAGTTCACTGTTGATTTCTGAAGATGTCTTTCTAAAGCAATTAAATAATTTCTTTTTCGATTCCGCGATAATCAATACGCATACACACAAAAAACAGTCAACCGACCGACGATCGTTTCAGACAGTAACTGTAGTACGTAACTTTTAGGTTTAGAAAACCTGAAAGATGATAATTTTGTAAATTCTTTGTGTGACAAATATACATTTAGTTTAACATATTTCATAAAATAAATTTAGGAAGTTTAAAGTGGTCTTCATTTCGATTTACTAAAAAAAGGAACAGCTGGGCTACTACGAAACTTGAAACTCGAAGTTCGTATCGTGCGGTCCCTCTCGCTCTCGTTTTAAATAGTACAAGTGTCAGACGGACCGCACGACTCGAACTTCGAGTTTCGAGTTTCGTAGTAGCCCTGCTGGAACTCTGTCAAGTGTCATTATTAAAATTGACATTTTACCGTTTATTTTACGTTCTATCACTACTATTCGAGTTGCCAGTTTTTAATATTGGTAATCGGAATTGTATCTAATTGCATTTATTACTTTCATGGCACTTAAGAATCTTCGTTTTTCTTTCTTCTAAAAGTCTCGGTTATCAATAAAATTGTTATAAAAAAAGACTGAAATCAAGTATCAGCTTGTAACACCAAATCATTTCAAACGTTCAAAAGCTAATAAACCTTTGATATTATGTTTATTATAAAAGCATATTAAAGGGGTACAAATCTTTGATTAAGCATAAAATTATTTTTAATTAGACAGAATAAGCTAATTACTTGTATCTAATGCTCTTACAACAGCACAAATCGTCTTTTATTTTTAAGTTCAACTAAGAGCTCTCGTGTATGTTAAAAACGTGTTCTATTTTTTATCTCTTTCTAGCCCTCGACGTCATTCTCTCACGTTCGATGTGTGGTGTCATTTCGTTTGTAATATTCGTGATCAAAGAAAATACTTAAAAATGTTTAGAAGAGTTATAATATCATTACTTAGCTATGTGTTACTTCATTAAAGTTATGTATGTGACTTTAAGTGGTGTGGTAAAGTTATAGCGAATAAATTAGAGCATTAAATAGTTCAGTATGAACTGTCACCAAGTATTAAGTGGAGCCTGTAATTCAGGAGATCAATGTTTTGCTGTTGGTTCAGTCGAAGGAATCCCTTTCACAGTAAGTCATACGGCTGAGATTCAGCGATGGGCCCAGTCTCGTGACTAGTTTTCATCTAAATGGCTAGAGATGGAACCAGGAAAATCTAATGCTGCTTAGTTTGATAAGCAGTATATCTTGATTTGAGTGCTTAATTATATCATTTATGACTATATTACTAATGTCTAGTAGATGTGGCAACCAATGAAATGTGGCACCTTGTGATCAGTGACCAGTGCCCCATGGATGAGTAAAATAATTTCCTTGAACATTAATTTGCATCTGTTAGCTACACCTATTTAAATGAGAATGCTGTTGTAAAGTCCATTGTTATCCTTGAAGGTGATCAGCTACTTTATTGCTTGGCATTGTTGTCATACTTCATATTGTTGATTCAATTTCAAGTTCACACAATTTGTGTGAACTTAACATAATAATAATCAATCAAGTAGTTATTTATTAGATTCTTTGAAAACTCAAATATCAGGTTTTAATTTATTACTGGACCTAGGTAACTGCCACTAACAAACCTGCTAACATTGAGGCTGTAGTAAATAACATAAATAAGATTGATTTTGTAAGGTTGATAATCTTAACTGTTATTATTTTTTATGAAAACCAAATACATCATCATCCCAGCCGATTTACGTCCCACTGCTGGGCACAGGCCTCCTATCAGAATACATGTCTAAAGACCAACCTTGTATGAGAATTCATGTTTTATTTCTAGTCAGAAGTTATTTCAATGTATATAAATAAGCTGAAAGCCTGAAAGTTATACTTGGTTTGAATAGGTATTTACTTAAAGTCAATTGGTGTCTTAAATATTGAAATTCTCCCATTAAAATATCTAAATATTTCCATTTCTATATTGAAACACACTATTCCAGTTTCTATTACAATGATAGATAAGTAAACTGTTAAAAATCCTTGAATGTAACAAATCTGGCAGCTGAAGTTTGTTTACATTTAGTTTATTACCTAAATGTTTCAAGTATAGGACTTTTCCCAGCAGTGGGATGGGATGAGAGGCTATGATGATGATGAGCCTTTCATGTGCTTTAGCACTAATTGGTGAAAAATTTAAGGCTCTTAAGGTCTCAAAGTTTAAGGCTCTTTTTCTATTTTCATTAGATTTTTTTTACTGTTCTTATTTGAGACAAACAAGTAGAGAATGCAAGTTTTTTTTACCTTCTGCATAATAAAGGTTAACCCATGTGTTATTTTTATATTTAAATGACCATTCACAGTTAGGAAATTAGTGATCAATGTTTGATCCATGTGTTATTTTCTCTTATCCTCATGAGCTCTTGCATACTTTATAAAGTATCAATTAACTCTAAGAATAATGGCCGAATGTACTTTATTAAGTACAAATTGGTCATTGAATTAAGAATTTTGAAATAATATCCAAAATAACAAAGCAAGTGAACCACATGTAGGCCTTAAGTACTACATCTGTTAAAAGGTGTCAGGAGGTTATTAATTATATTATTATGTAATTGTTTATCTATTCTCTGAACTATCTTTGTTCATAAATTACCACTAAATATGCAAGTATATGTATACATATCTCCTTTGACTATAGGAACTATTTGTTGCCCCAAAGACACATTTCGGGTGTTTCTTAGAACAAAGCTGTATTTTGCACTATGGTTAATACAAGCTGTATAAACAAACAAACTGTATAAACATTTTCACAATAATCATAGTGCAATTTAACTCTGCAAATATCAGAATTTTTACTTTTTTTTTTGTTACTTTTACAGCTTTGTGTGTTTTAGTGGAGTAAGTTACATGATATAAAATAATAAATTCATGTACATAATTAATTTCCAAAATCACAAAAAAAAAACTCGGCTCGGTCTGTAAAATTATATACACCTAGTTATTAAGAGAAAATTGAACTTATAATGGAAGTTATAATTGAACACTATATTTACAAAAAAGTATTTCTTAACTCCCACACAATAATAACCTTAGATAGATAGATAGATAGATAAAAAACTTTATTCACAAACATGCCATGACAATTCTACCCAGCAACCTTGTCAGGGATCCTGCTGTATTTAACTACCATTTATTCATTCCAGGCTTATGCTGCAGGCTGCAACATAGTGATACTAGCATCAAACTTTGAACGCGTCCAAATCATACCAGGTGCTATCCATGGCTACATCCGCATCGGCTCCCTGGACTGTAGCACAGATACAGGCAAAATAGCGGCCGCTTATGGCGCAGAAGTCTGCATATTTGAGCCCACACCATTGATTCATAGTGCTGCTACGACTCATGTAAGTTATTTGAAATTCTAATTTCACCACCTGTTTTCGGACGATTTTTCGTGCGTTTCAACTGCCCCATTGTCCTGGTCACAATTTTTACGAATTTGATTTTGATGTTGTTTTCGATTATTTGTGTTCCTGTACTAATTTCTACCCCATGATTAAAAAACTGTAAGTATCAGAATGTTCGGCCTTTTTTCGGCAGAAAAGTATCCAGAAAAATGAGACGATTGAAACGCTCGAATAACGCCCTTTCCCTTTTTTTTTTTCAATTAAACTATTCATCCATGCAATGATGAGGAACTGGTTTCGATTCTCAGCTCCATTTATTTGTCCGCTATTGTATGTGTTTTATTTTGTTAGTAGAAATTGAAAAGAAGGTTGACTGGCAGAGATCCCTTCAGGAATAAGACCGCCTTTCACTTTATTTTTTGTGTAACATTTTCGTATTTCCTTTTTGTTCAATAAAGAATATAAACAAACAAATAAACAAAAGATAAGTATTAAATTTTCGGATAGCAATTATCTACAAAACAAATTGCTAGTTCATTTACAGGATCTGGCATTTAGGTACTTTGCAAAAATCCAGATAAAATAATCTGGTCCTGAAGCCATATTTTGGAACACACTCGGAATTGCAATCACTTCTTTTTGTCAAACAGCATAGCATGAGGGTAGAAAGAGATGGTAAATACGATCGCGAGCGCCCGCGCGTTAGTGGCGTTAGAAAGCCTTTGGTCGGCCCTATACTACAAAGTGCATAATTCGGACTTCGTATTTTGCCGTCCCGCTGGCGCTAATATACCGTACCGTCTAATATATCGTACTTATGTAATACGAGAGTGAGAGGGACGGTACGATACGAACTTCGAATTTCTCAGTAGCCCCCTTGATGATGCCTCGTATAGAGGCGAAACGTTAGTCGAAAGTTAGGCAGTGTTGGAATATGCTGAATTAGTAATTGATGCCTAAACCTTGATTTGACTTGACTCTGTAGAAAAATATGTAAAATAAAACATCTGTCTGTACTTATTTGGTTAAGTTAGCTTCAAATTGAAACCTGTCGGATCTTGGTGTTTTAGAATGATTAAAAAGTGCTCATTTACCAATATAAAGCCTAAATAGATAACTGAAGGCCCAAGTGTTGTTGTATCTTTCTTTAATGGTTCCTAATAAAATATTGATAGACGACTCAGGTGGCTAATTTATTGCTCGCTGCCGCCAACAACACTTAGTTTTATTAAAAGCATTCCGAATTCGTTCTTGTATTTTGGTTCAGACCATCTCTGTCGGTAAATTACGGGGGCCCTAGTGAAAAAGGGGTTAATTCTGCAGAAGTTGAACAGCTGATTTCGACTTAAACCCCTTTATACATAAAATAGAAAATAGCTGTGTAATTTCTGCAGACTTAACCCCTTTTTCTAGGGTCCCAGTTAATAGAAAACTGGCGCAAATGACGAGAGGCCTTTACCTCAAAATATACTAATTAAATAAACCTCCATTTTGGTTTCGCCGCAGTCCGATAAAAAATAATAGTACATTGTATCTTAAGGTCGGTAAATAAGCAATTACGAACGAGAGTCTATTAGAAGCCCGAAGTCGAAGACTGAGGGCTTTAATGAGTCGATGTTCGTAATTCTAGTACCGCCCGTGCGACATACAATGCTTTTCATCACATTTGCAAGTAAAATTGTATATTTGTAAAAGAAAAAATATAATTCTTCCAAATATTGGCGATACCTTAGGCTGCGCTCTTGGCAACGTCGCCCTCTACCTCCCTCGGCATGCGCCGCAACGTGCGTGTGCATGTGGTGGTCCATGTAGTCCTGCAGCAGCGCGCGCAGCACCATCAGTACGGGCACTGACTCATTTACCGACCTTGGGCTTCATGACAAGAAAATGTGTACGCGCAATGACTCATTTACCGACCACGGGTTTCATGACAAGCACATTAAGGTCGAGGGTTTTATTTGGAGGGTTGCAACTAAGGTAGCCTGCATGTTACGACACTGTTTACGAGCAAGTGTGATGAAAATAATAATAAGTAGATTCCTTATTCTGTTCGGTTCTGTTCAATGTGGAAGTGCACATAGTGTCGCCTTTACACTATCCCTATCCTATTTCGGCAAAGTTTTTACTCCTCTAATTTCGATTAAATGGCAACCATTCAACCCTGGACCCGAATGAATTAACTCTTAATGAGGACTGATTGATTGACTTCGACTTCAATTTGACCAATGAAACTTGAGAATCACAAATATGTATGTATGTATTGTAAACACTTTATTGCACATATAAAATTGAGAGAAGAAAATTTACAAAGATTGGCAAACCATCAAAATTACGTGCGGTAAAAAGAAAACAATACTACGCAATAAAAAATATTAAATACGTTATTTCATATACAAGTCTGATTATCATGAACCTATGAATTTCTAGTAACTTAGCTAGACTAGCTACCTGAGGTATGACGAACCCTTCATGGGCGAGCCTGACTCGCACTTGGCCGCTTTTGTTGACTGTACTTGTATTGTCACCCAAACGTCCCAAACTACATTTGCATAGGTACCAAATTTCTAGTAGATGCCACTAACCGTTGAAGAGTTTCGTCCTGTGGAGACGTTCCTGGCTGGACTACCAAGATTTATTTACCAGATTATTGTATTGACACGCAATTTACATAAGTATACCAAATTTCAAGTCAATCCAACCACTGTAAGTTGGTCAAATTTAACTAGCAAGTTTTGATTACAGACCGACAGACAGACAATGGGACAGGTGAAACTAAATAAAAGATTGTAAAATTAGTCATCATGCTTATGTATGCTATTCTCCACTTTCTCATGTTCATGTGCATCTCTTTATTTTCCTACAGAAGGATGTACTGAGCAACAAGAGAGAAACGGCGAAAGCTAGCTCCCCGAAACGTCTAGTTGTTCATTCGTTCATTTCTAAACTAGAATTTCGATTCCGATAAATTTAGTATACGCCGTATTTCACTTAGGTATTTTAACGATACGGTGTAGTTAAACAACTGAGGGAATCCTCGGCTGTTTCCTAGACGAAATCAGCAGAGCAATAAAACAAACTCCAATCGCGAGCAGTTTGGTAAAAATAACGCACGCGTACGATTTCAATGCCTGTTTCATTTAGTGGGCTAACATCTTGTCTGCATTAGACAAATGTATTTAGAGTAATAATCTAATAATGATAGAGCATGACTCAGGCCATTTGGTTCTAGTAAACGTTACCTTATCGATATTTTAAATTCAAACTAGGACCTCAATCAACTTCGATACTGGCAAAGTTTCCCAGTTTTTAAATTTCACACACTTGATGCCGCTGTGTCAACTCAGATAATTAGAAATTGCGTATACCAGGTATAATTATAACGCCAGTTAAATGTAGAATGTTGTTGGAATTCTTCAATTACCACTCTTAACAGATGACACATTTAATTGCTAACGCAAATGAAGCCGCTTGACTGGACAGCTCGCTGAATTATTGCAGTTTTTACAAGTTTTTGGCAATATCTACCACTGCACAGTTCACTTATATAGGTCGTTTCGGCGATTCATGTTGTTCTTGGCATGGGCATACTCAAATCACCAGCATACTAGGTACTGCATATAAATCGGATGGGTGCGTAAATTACTCGCTCTTCCTAGGAAATTACCTACTGACCCAATTTCAAATATACAGTCGATGTTCGGACAATATTAAATAGAAACTTTCCTTTCCATATACCTATGTAGTTGAATCAACGTTGAATTGTGCTATTTCATGTTAGATAACGTGCACAGCACATTTCTAGTTGTAATTAGCTTATTACAAGTATAATGGCATGTGATAAGTCCTGGAGTAGTACCTACAGTGCATTGCGTAGCGAGAAAACCCAAGCCTTTATTTGAAACGTGTTAAAGCAATATTCAGACGATATTGCATCCGGTATTATGTCCTCTTGTTTATCCGTTCTACGTTTTTACGAGTGCCTTGCAGCGTCTAGTTCTCACCTGATTTCTTTTTCAGTTAGACCATTCTCAATAACATCTGTAGGTATAGGTATATTTAAGAACATTAACGAGGACATAAAGCAGGTATCACATAAACACTATACAGCTATAAACGCTTCACATTAAAACTTTAAGCACTTATGGACCGCCTCAAGAGTTTCCTTGTCCTTAGTGAACCTTCATACAAAATGCAACATAAGATTCGCCTTTAGAATCCTGAGGGGCTACTACGAAATTCGAAAATCTCAGTCTCGTTTTAAATAGTATAAGCGTCAGCGGGACGGCAAGACACGAAGTTCGAATTTTGCACTTCGTAGTAAGGGCCTGATTCCTGACGTTAGCTTGTCGAGAAAGATTCTCGTTTAGTGCGACTCTTTCTTTCCGGCAGTCCCAATAAATAGCTACAAAGCAAATCCCATCTTCACGAGCCAGCCAGGGTCTATGAATTGTATATTTGCAAGTAATTTGTTACCAGTCTTTTTAGGCTTCTCTAGCGGATTGTAATATAAATCTCATAATATGGGTTTTGTTAAAGAATTGTGTGTTAATTTGTTCTTTGGAACTAGTGGTGGGTACTCTTGGTAGTAATGTTCTCAAAGATCATTAACACATGTTTTTACATCTATTAAGCGATTATTTATGTAAATAAACACAGCACGCTATCATTCAATAAAGATAAATTAGTCACATCGTCAGCGATAATTGAAATCTACTGTCAATATTTACAGTTCAAAACGTCAGCAGTAAAATACAATTTAGCGCGATGCAGTTTCCTTTGTTATTTAATGCACTAAACAGCAAAGTACACAAGATTCTTCTTAGAATAAAAAGTTAAAGATGATTGTTGCGATTTAATCAAAAAAGTATTCGTTTCTCGAGCGTTTTTAGAATTGTTATATTCGCGAAATTTGTATTTACCAAGGCCTTTCTAAAATAAATGTTAACTTCCATGGAAGAAGGGATTATTCAAGTTGTTTAATGCAGTATACCTACTGCTCGCCCATTGCCCATTGCAATGCAAACTAAGCCTTAACCTTAACTCTATCTGTTACTCTATGTCAGGGTTTCTCAAACTTATGGCTCCACGTACCCCTGTTAAAGTTTCTAGATGATAAAAGTCGACTACCCACTACTGTACCCCCATAGGATTGGCAAATGTTTTCATGTCTTGAAGTACAAATGTGACCACTGTTTGTGATTAGTACTTGTCAATGTAATTCTCTGGTATTGCGAGTGTCCATCTTTACTCGTAGGTGGTCCTGCAGGGCTACTACGAAACTCGAAACACGAAGTTTGTATCGTACCGTCCCTCTCGCACTCGTATTAAATAGTAAAAGTGTCAGAGGGACCGCACGACACGAACTTCGAGTTTCGAGTTCCGTAGTAGCTCTGCTGCTTACCTACGATTACGATCAAGTGGCCCACTTGTTCGTTTTCCAACCATATTAAAAAATAGTTCCGTGCTATGACTACAGAACCCTAAATTAATGTGAGTAGCACCCCATGCTGCTGAATACGTACTTATCATTTCGATTCCGTATAAATAAAAATAACGCACGCGATATAACTCTGTTTAAAAACAACGATGGCTAATTACAGAAAGTGGATCAAGCAATCGATCAATCTCGTATATCTTTGACGATTAACGTCGTGTCGTTCTGTTGCAGCTTATAAATTGCATTTTCATTCATGCGAGGTCTCCACTCGTGATACCTAAATTGAACCGCAAATCATTCTTGATAGTGGTGCGGTATCCACGTGATGCCAATTTAACGGCTATTCACACATAAGAGAGCCATTGTACGTAGCGAAGATTAGTTACGATTTATTATAACTGCCATAAATTCTGTTTGCCACTCCATTTACTTGTACTTGGTATTATGTACATTGTACCTGCTATGTCGTATGTCGTATTACTTGTTTTCCGAGCTATGATGTTACGTAAACCTAGCTGCTCTGGCTTCAGACGTGGAGACTGTTTGTCTCAGTGCTTATCGATTGTAGAAGTTTTAAGTACTGCAGTATTAGCACTGCGGATAGTCTGGTTTACATATAAATAACATTTTTGCTCTAGGAATTAAGCGCCCACGAAATGTGTTGAATAAACATTAACCGATATAAGAAATGCGATGTAAGCTCGTACACTTGACCTCCATTTTATTCTTATGAG
Organism: Choristoneura fumiferana; assembly: GCF_025370935.1. Classification (NCBI taxonomy): domain Eukaryota; kingdom Metazoa; phylum Arthropoda; class Insecta; order Lepidoptera; family Tortricidae; genus Choristoneura; species Choristoneura fumiferana. The sequence continues at coordinate 7,192,811 of NC_133492.1, forward strand.
GTATCTAAAAGGCTTATAAAGCACGTGTGACCTACAATCCTACAAAATACCGGATTTGTTGATTTTATTAGTTTGTGTGACTCATTCATAAAAATGACAAATAAAATCTTCGCTGTATGGACTATTTTGAAGGATTGGTTTACGGAGTGGTTACATGGAATGATAGCGCTATTCGCATAAAAAAAATATAACTGTCCAAAGGAAAACTTAGAGCTTAAATCCCTTAAAAATATCTCCTTACCTAATAAATTAATATAAACTTTCGCAAAGACATTCATGATCTTAAATCGTAATATATTTTTACTCGTTTGAATTTCCTTGCGTGTCGACTGCGGACGTAGGGTAACCTAGTTCTTTATGGCTACTGTATTTTTTATTACTTTTTTAAGGGCTTGGAATACCGCTGGGTACAAACGGGCAAGTTGACAGCCGATGGACCAATCACAGCGCTCTCGTGGAACTTGGAAGGCACTCGTCTGCTCACTGGGGGCAAGATCCTTCAGCTCTGGCACCAAGCGTCACTATACCAGGAAGACAGTCAACGTAAGTTTTTATTAACCTGTCCTCTCCCAGAAGCACAAATTTGTGCCCAAATTCCTTTGATCCTGTTATCCTGGGAGATGACAGATTAATAATGATTTCTTGCCGTTCCTCATCAGGGACACAGAGCTATTTTTGTGATGTCAAAAATGTAAGAAATTGCTCGCTGAGATCTTCTCGACCGATCGCATTCAGATTCTGTGAGATCGACAGTCTTTGTTAAGATGCCATTTCTAAACTATTTTGTTTTGTTGGTAACGAAAGTTAGACAGAAAAATAACAATCAGGGATGGCGAACAAATGGCGCGCGTGCCGGTTGTGGCACGCGACAAAATAATTAGGGGACGTCACTAATCATCGAATCTGTAGGTATACCTATTTCATTGATAGTGTTATTTTCGTTCATAAAATGAAAAATCTTTGCCATAGCCAGATTAATTTATTATTGTTTTACAAGTTGCGCACCAAGGTTCGTCATTCTTTGATAGTGACATTTTTGTATGTCACGATTATCAGCAAGGTTTAGTAGTTTTCACTTTGTCTTGATTGACATTTTGTAAAATTCTGCGAAGGTACTTTAGTACTTATGCAGTGTTTTGAGATAATGATAATCTAATCTCGAGCGCCATATTGTATAGACACGATGCTATTATTATTACATTGAGTCACTCAATAGCGTTAATGATGGGCGTCTTAATGGCCCTTAAGTTTTGTATCAACCTTAAATAAAATCACTAATTAGTTTTATTGTCAAAGTTGTAACCAGTTATGGTTATACAGACCGCTACTATTAGACAGAGTGCCCGTAAGGCTAGCTGCGTTTTCCTTGTTCTATGCCAATGCGCTGACTAGAGAAACAACCATATGGTCACTTGAAGAACGCACAAACTTCAAACTTTTTTTTATTTAAACGGAAAAGCTACGGGTCCCCACAGCCCAAACATTTCAACAGCAAAAGGCGCAAATATTAAACCCATCTGCCAAATTCGCAAATATTTGCGGCATTTTGCTGTTTCGAGTCGAAACTTTCGACCACTGCAGCCGTCGCGCCCGCCTTTAGTGATGTCTTAGCAACAAAACAATGTCTACATACCTCTATATGGCGGCTCATATAAGCGGCCGTCCCATTTGCCAAGGAGCGAGGGTCATTCCGTCAGGACTCTTGCCATCTTCACATGCTAGCCCAACCGGCTCCAACATAGACGGTACGATGACGCTAGCAAGAGCCCGACGGATTATGTTGTTAAGGCAAGCGTGGCAGAATAGACAACTGGCGCTTTTGGAACAAGCTATTAATCGTGGTGACCGTGGTGACCAGGTGATCCACGGTGCTTCCACAATAGCAGCAGCGATGGGCATGACGACATTCGTGCCAATTCTCAGGCCGACAGACAATCTGTACCTAACTGTTGTCGTCCATAAGGTTGCCGTAATTTATGGACGGGTGCGCCTGTAGCGAGTAACCAGACTCCCTCTCTACTATTGCTAATAAACAGGCCATGTAACTGCTGCCATAGTTAAATAACATTTAAATTAATGAACTGCGAAATACCGTGGGAAGAGTGGGAAGAAATATTGTATATAACTTGTTTTAGGGCTTATGTGTATTGTGCATTTTAAAACAGTTTTCATACGGTCAGTAAGAGAAAAAAGGCCTTTAGAACTGACGTAACATAATTAAATTGATAAGCCTGTGCTATGTCCACAGAATCTGATAAGATCGCTTGTTTAGGGAACCAAATTAAGCGTTAGAATGTTTGGTTTCCTAATTCTGAAGCCTGAATGTTTCTTAGTCGTGTATTGCGTAAAAGCAAAACAGTGGCAGGTAACTTAAACTGTACTTATAAAGGCCAGTTGTTTAGCAATCGCTTTTGTAAAATCGTACTTTTTCTGTTTAGAGTTGCGTATGAGTCGTATCATGTTATGCATGACCAAAAAAATAATGTAACATTCTATAGTTATAGTTAAGCAAATGATTGGGTTAGTTTAATTAAACCTAGACCTTTAAAGTTTAGTCACGCGTTTATCTCAAAGACAATTTGAACGTTTAATGAATGTCTTTAACGTCGACCAATGTATGAAAAATTTGACAATTTTAAAAAGGTCTGAGTAAGATTAGAATGTTCAGTCAAGCTAACCCAACCTGTTAATTATTGTAAAATAAAACTTTAGGCCGGTGCGAGTGGAGTGAGACAGGTGGACGAGTGGAACGAAACTGTTACTTAAATAAATTAGTACTATTTTACAAGATATTAACTTCCACGACCGGAGACCGAAGCTCAAACACGAGCCAGCGCCCACAGCTAGTCCCTCTTCTTCAGGGAAGAGTCGATCCTGATTGGCGGACGCCGCTGGCGCTGATTGGTTCTCGCTTTCTTCAAATAGTATTTTAATCTGGATTGCCATTGCCAAAACTAATTTTCAACACAATATTAATCTGGAATCCACAAAATATTACCATGCTCTAAACAAATTTTTCCAACTGTTCGGGTGGCATAATAAAAATACCTTGGTAGCAACTCTGTAATATTTTAGCCTTAAACATCTTAGTTACCTTTTACCATGACATTTCAAGATACCTTTTACAGCAGGTTCGGAGATTTAATATAGTTTTACTTTTACCAACTTTAGAACATCATGAATTGGTACAGGCAATTTACCCTGCTCTTATAGTTTAATCAAACCAAGTCTTCTCCAAGTTCACCTTGGTTTGACACATTGCAATTACTGATTTCTTAGTAGTTTACCATAATCAACAACTGATATTATTAACAGATTTTAATATAAAGTTTTAAATGTAAACATTGGTAGTAGTTAAATATAGGTAAAACAAAATAAAGAACTTGAAACAAAAATGTAACCTTTTAGATTAAATAAACAAACATTGCCAACACGGAAAAAGATAAGAAATATTACCTCCATTCCAATTGCTAATTTTTATCCAGTGTTTCATGTTTTCTGCTGATGTTGTCCCTGTATAGCGCTTGCTACTTCGCTCGCTCCTCTCAAATCTCCTATCAGATAACGATCTCGACCCAGAACCTTTTTTCTTGAAACGGTCTCTTATATACTGGTAACGCTTTCTACTTCGTCCATTTTAGTTTGGCTCAAGATTTTACTAGTACCAAATCATTTTCTTTATACTGAGTAGGTTTTATTCGAGTACCATCAAACCGTACTTTTTGATTCCGAGCTGACCCTTATATTCATATCAACGAGTTTGCGTAATTCAGTCACGTCCGTGACATGTCCGTCATCAACCTCAGGCGCTAAATTATCGCAATCAGTACGAACCCTATAACCGAGTAAAACTTCACTAGGTACTGCTTTTATTGTCTTATGATATGTTGTATTTAGACCCTGTTGTAAAATTCTGACACATTCGTCCCATCTGTCATCCGTGACATCCGCGCCCATTGTTCTCATTGCATCCAAAATTGTTTTATTGAAGCGTTCAGCTTGACCGTTTGAACGCGGCATTCCGGATGCGATTGTATGTAACCGAATGTTTTTATCTTTACAATATTGTTTAAAGGCTATCGAGGTAAAAGCTGATCCGGCATCAGTTATAATTCTACGAGGGTTGCCAAAAACTTTTGTGATCCTTTCTAGTTCCTCAATAACGTAACAAGTTTCTGTACTTTTTACGGCGGATATTATGACAAACTTAGTGAATGAATCTACACCTACTAACAAATATTTATTTCCTGTGACTGTCTCCACAAACGGCCCTAAGTGATCGAAATGTAGGGTATGAAACGGCTGGGCGTATTTCGGAATTGGATATAATTCGCCTTCTTTTGGACCGCTTTTGGTTTTGTAATATATACAATTGATGCAGTTTTTAATATATTTTTTTATGGTACGACGCATTTTGGGAAACCAATATAAGTGCGAAACACGTTCGAACGTCTTATCTACAGCGAAGTGCCCAGGTCGTCGTGATTACTTTTAATAATTTGCCAAATGCATTCCTTGGGAACAACCCAGCGACGACCGTGAGCAGTACGTCTGTATACTTTGTTACCTAACAGCTCATAACTAGCAAAAATGGCTTCGTGCCCTTCTGGATCTCCGGTTTCCAAAATCTGCCTCAAATGTACTATGTCAGCGTCTTGCAGTTGTACCGCTAACAACCAGTCGGCTTCGGTTATAGACATAACTAGCTCTACCTCAGATTTTTCCCCTGATTGCGTAGGGTTGCGACTCAGCGCGTCTACATGTTGCATACGAGCGCCTTCACGATGAACTATATCGAAATTGAATTCTTGTGTAGACAACACCCAACGTGCAATACGGGGAACAATCTCCTTTTTAGTCAAGGCGAACCTTACAGAATTACAGTCGGTTACAATTTTAAATTTAGTTCCCAGTAAATACAGCCGAAATTTCTCCAAAGACGCCACAATCGCCAATAACTCGAGCTCGAACGAGTGGTACTTCTTCTCGTCATCGCTCGTCTGACGACTGTAATAATGTATGGGTTTTTCGCCTTCTTCAGTCACCTGCATCAATATCCCAGCTATGCCTTCCCTACTCGCGTCAGTGTACAAGACACAGTCTTTATTGGGGTCAAAAATGGTAAGTACGCTTTTGGAGGTCAAAGAATCTTTTAGAGTTTGGAAAGCTTGTTCGTGGCTATCGTCCCAAGACCACGGACAGTCTTTCTTTGTTAATTTTGTTAGAGGGCTAGATAACATCGCACAGTTCTTGATAAATTTGCGGAAGTAGCTAATTAATCCATTAAATTGCCGGAGCTGGTGAACACTTTTTGGTGTAGGAAAATCTTTGACTGCTTTTACCTTCAAATCACTAGGCATTATACGATTTGAGCCCACCCTATAACCTAGGAACTCAATCTCTGTTTTTAGGAAGTGGCACTTCTTGAGATTCAAAGTAAGTCCGTTATCGCGAAAAAGTGTTAACACCGTCTCTAGCAACTCAATGTTTTCTTCAGCCGTCTCGCTTACTATTAATACGTCGTCTAAATACACAATAATTTTACCGAACCTCAAATTTCCAAAAACTGTGTTCATCATTTGTTGAAAGGCCGAGGGCGCATTAGCTAGGCCAAACGGTAGCCTCAGAAACTCATAGTGACCATCTTCAGTAATGAACGCAGTCTTTGGAATGGAATCATCTTTCATTTTGATCTGGTAATAGCCGCTTTTCAGATCCAAGCTCGTGAAAAATTTGCAACCTTGTAATCTATCTATTAGGTCTTCGATGCGTGGCATCGGGTATTTGTTTTTAATTGTAACCTTGTTTAAAGCCCGATAATCAATGCATAACCTATTTTCGCCATTTTTCTTCTTGACAAGGATCGCGGGGCTAGCGTAGGGAGAATTACTCTCACGAATGATCCCATTTTCCAGCAGTTCGTTAACCATTTCACGAATAACCTTTCTATCTGTATGGGATGCTCTATATGGTCTGCACTGAACGGGTTTGGGATCACTCACGTTAATCTCCATTTCATGATTGTTGACCTTGCCAAGATCTTTTACGGACGAAGCAAAACACTTCTTATATTTTTCAAACAAGATCAACAATTCTTCGCGATGGCTATCCGTATCAATCACAAAATCAGGCTGCGATATAACATTACATGTTTGAACAAATTCCGATACATAGTCAAAGTTTAGAGTTTGTCCTATGCGACAGTACATGATATCAGGCCGCTCAGTCACATTACGTCCAATTAATATTTCGCAACCAGACAACTCCTCCAGTACATAAAATTCAGCGTCGTGGATCGATACAGAATCAATTTGTAGGCTTATTTTTACGGACTCCGAAACAGTTTTAAAACTATCACGCGAAAAACCTTGCAGAGTTACTTTAGGTGATAATGGGCATGTTTCTAGGTTATATTTACTTATCAAGGATAACGATATTAGAGAACAACTGCTACCAGGATCCACAAACGCTTCGTTTTCATACTCGTTGATTTTAACTTTCTTTATGAACTTATTTACAGAATTATTTGAACTAACCGGTCCTAAATCTCCGGAACTAACGCGTTTTATTTCTTGAGTCTGTGGCGGTTCGGCTTTGTTTTTATTAAAAAGACATTTGTCCGCACTATGCCCTCTCCTGCCGCAATGCTCACATTTAATATTACATTGATAACGTTTATGATTACCTCCACAGTTAAAACATGTCAGTGGTTTCCGGTTTTGTGTTTGTCCCGTATTTTGTGTATTCGACGTAGCGGGTAGCGCGGTTTGTGACGAGAGTGAAGACGTCGTTTGTTGATTAAAATTAGTTTGATGTTGATTTATCGGTTTTGTCTCTTTATTAGGATTATTATTATTACTTGAAGCAGGTATATTTGTGATCGACTTTGATGATTTTGATTTGTAAACGCGGCTATGTAAAAACCCAGCTAAACTATCGCAAGTTTGAAAATTGCTCGCTTCTACAGAGGCAGTAATGTTGCTATCTGCGATGTTACCTAATATGATCGACATTATATCGGTTTGTGCAAAATCAAGACGTAAATTATCTATTTTTGATTTTTGTTGGAAGAAAAACTCATAAAGGGACTGATTTTCGGTCGGTTTTTTATCTACAATTTCTTTAAGCAACTCAAACATATTTCTTTTTACTTGAAAGGTGGCTTTAATGGACTGTTTCCATTTTTTCCATGACCACTTGGTCCAAGAGACATCATTACGCAACATGGACTCGTACCACATTTTTGCTGAACCTTTGAGCTTATTTAACGCCTGATAACGGATCGTACTGTCGGACCACTTGAAAGTAGACGCATAAGACTCAATTACATTAATCCACGTGTCCACGTTATCAGTTAACGGGTCAAACTCAGGTATCATGTTATGCAAGGTAGTAGTAGCACTTGTACTCACGGTTTCTCCTTTGGTTCTGCGCTTTACCTTCGACCTTTTTCGAGGTGTTGGTGCCGAGGAGCTGGAGCTGGAGCTGGTCGATGTCGAGGATGAGCTGGCGCCAGAGCTGGAACTGCTGGAGCTCGTCGAGGGACGCGTGCGGACACGCTTCCGTTTAGGTCTCGATCTACCCTCAGATTTTGAAGAACTTCTTTGTCTGGCGCGTCGTGCTTCTTTAGATTTTCTGCGCGGTTTCGGAAGCGGGGACTTCGATCTACTTAAACACCGTGACCGCGAACGGCTTCTTTTACGCTTAGATCGCGAGTTTCGACCGGTCATTATGGAACGCATGGCTTTTGTCACTTCTGATGTAAAATATTTTAGGAATAGGTGCGAGTGGAGTGAGAAACTGGACTATAAGAACGAAATTGTTATATTAAATAAATTATTTAAATTTTTAACAAGATACGGAAGAACTTCCACGACCGCGCCAGACCGAAGCTCAAACAGCAAGAACGAGCCAGCGCCCCCACAGCTTGTCCCTCCCCTCCACTAGTCGGGGCAGACATTCAAGTATCCTGATTGGCGGACGCCGCTCTCATCGCTGATTGGTTGTCGGATAGTTCTTCTGTTGTCCGTTAGATGGCATTAATCATGAATTGCCAACACTAATAAGCCCTAGATACGATGCTTATAAGAGTTAACGTTAGAATACACCTATACGTTTTTCTTATTCTTATTCTTAATATTAAAGGCGTCTGTATCATTGTTGATTAAATTATTATAAAGCTCGGTTTAGACTTGGAAGACAAATGGTGCCAGAAGTCCTATTACATTGGGAGGTCGTAAAAGGAATGAGTTCAAAGTGGTCAATCGAACGCAGCAATGTAAAGCTACTTGCACGATTTTTTGAAGGTCTAAACTGGGCTTTAAACCATCGAGCAATCAGATTCTATCGATTATCCCATTACAGCAAGTTCTGGTGTGACATTCCAAATCGGTGGCAGCGACAAAGACGAAAAGCCGAAACAGCAGGACGAAGAGGAACCCGTGAGTTTTAGCAAATAGATCTTAATAGATAAGATGAACTTGTAAATGGAAGTGTGCACTCTGTCTTCTGATATCATTGTTTGTGTTCGCCTGATATCAGTTAATAGGGCAACCCAACCGAATAAACTGAAATATGTATTATCTTCAATTACTGATTATGTTCGCATTTTTATAGATCATTGAACCCTCTGATTAATATTTTGTAACAGCCGTTACCCGCGACACCATCCGCGCAGAATTCGTTTATCGCTAGCCTGCGGGAACTATGCAATTTTCCGGGATAAAAACTATCTGTATACCGAATTCCATCTAAATCGGTTCAGTGGTATAGACGTGATGAAGTAACAAACAAACAGACTTAAAAACTTTCGCATTTATATTAGTGGGATTATCAGCCTGAAATCGTCATGTGTTTTTAAAGCCCTAACCACGCGACAACGAATGGTGCAAACACAAAACAGGTGAAACTTTTTACCTGAAATATTCGCTTTACTTGACATACTCGTTGAAATATTTAAGTGACCGAAAGAGATGGTCTACTTATATTATACTTTGACGGGTGCGATAGAGATGCCAATAACGCAATTGAACTAAGCCATATCAAATGCCACCATTGAGTTAAACAGGAAAACGTCACCTAATAATACTGCACATGTAATAGACGTGAAAGAAATTTCCGTTTTGCAAGACAGAGTAAGACGTAAATAGTAGAAAATGGATTAAAAGTATTTAAAAGGGGCACGGTACAAGCAACCTTCAACCTTCTTTTTACAATGTTCAAGCATTATTGTGTTAAAAATAGAAAGTGACAGTTACAAAGAAAGTATTTAATTTTTATTATCACTGTACGAGTAGCGTTGTGAACCACTGAGAGTAATTAAATTAAGTTGCAAGGTAAAACTAAGTACAGTTAACGTCATAAATAAGTGATCATTTCTGTACCTTGTCGCTTTCAGTCGTTATACAATTTCGTATGGCTTTTCAAACATGACGTTAAAGTGACAAGGTACAAAAGTGATCACTCATTTATGATGTTGACTGTACACTAGCAATATTTTTTTGGGTTTTTCTGTTGTTTTTTTCTTCTAGGGAGTGTTATAGGATTATTTTTTTTGTCAGGGTTGGCTCTGCGTATGGCAATGTCACACAGCAACTCCAGCGCACCACCTTGCCTTCTCTCCCGACGGAGTGCTCTTCGCGACCTCTGGCGAGAACGATCGACTAGTTAAAATCTGGTACCAAAATAAAGGTAATAAAACTACATGAAACTACTGTGAGACTCACTCATATTAAATAAAGTATACTGACCCGGATAACTCACGTCTTAAATCGAGTTTAGCTCGATATGTTTGTTTGTTTGTTTTTGTGTTGGTGTGCGAGTGTTGCAGCAGCCGCTGAGTCGCGTTGCTCGTAAGAGGAAGGGCTACGGATTTAAGACGTGAGTTATGCGGGCCAATATAATTTAATATGTAATAAAACTAACTGCGTTTTAACGACGTGCAATTACTCCTAACCGCATAACAACTTCGCATAATAGTTTAACTATTTAGCTGTTGTTTTTAAGCGATTTATTAATGATGCTTCAACGAACCCGTGCATAATGCATTGCAGAAAGTGGAGTGCTGTATAAAAATCGATCGTGGAAATTAATTTGTCGCACACTTATTGGCACAGGTTTAATCAGCTTATCATATTATCTTAATGCAACACGTTTAAATGAATAACGCGTATGAATACTGTCACGTATTGTAAATAATGGACGAGGTGATAATTGCATTATTATCCACGTCCAGCATTTGTACCGTCAGAGCGGAAGCTGAAAATTGCTGTGCCGTGTAAATTGCTTTTTAATTCCGGCTATGATTATATTTTACTATTGTTAATTTAATTCAAGGTTCAATTAAAATGAGTACCTACTTAGAATAAAAATATAGAAAGCCGATCACATGAGATATCTGGAATTAAATAAGAGATATCCGTTCCATATGCATTATTGAATGTGCAGCGTATGCGATCCATTTGACAGATGTCTTGACAGACACCTTTTATTTGACGTAAGTTGTCTAGGGATGTCTTGTCGAAGGTATGAGAGTGGAAATAATCGTCGGTGATACTGCAACACCGCGCAACTAGCTTTTTCCATAAGGTATAATACGGTATTTGACAACTCCTGAATTTGCCATATCTTAATATTATGTATGTATGTATGTATGTAAACTCTTTATTGTACAAAAGAAAATTAACAAAACATTACTGACTGATATTATTATGAAAATATAGATGTACAGACAGTGTTTAGCGAAGAGAAAACTGAAATCGGTTGAAAATTGGATTTATAGTGATTTTTTGAAAAATCTATATACCTGTCTCTTTCTCAAACGCTTTTCTCTATGCAGCAAGTATGGCGGTACTGGCGTGTGACGTCACATGCCAGTATGTCTTTCTCTGTCTAATCTTGAATTTCAAACTTTTATAACTTTGTTATTTGTAAAGGTAGCTTAAAAATTGTTTCTCTATTCGATAACAGGCATTGTGTAGCTTTAATTTATAAAACATATACAAAATAGTCAAATACCGTATTTTCACTGTCAGAACAGTACCATGTTAGTGCTGTGTAATGCTAGTTGCGCGGTATTGCAGTATCACCGACGATTATTTCCGTTCTCATACCTTCGACAAGACATCCCTAGACAACTTACGTCCAGTAAAAGGTGTCTGTCAAGACATCTGCCAAATGGATCGCATACACTGCCACCTGACAACGTCCAGTCATTTCCGACTATTTCGGAACTTAAGTGCCCTAGTGCAGGGCATCTAGGATTTACAAATCGATGCGCCTCACCTTTCATTTAAAACCCTGTTGGTTGTTTTTTTGGAAAAATATGGCTCTGTCCATTGGAGGACAATGCTGGGGCTTAGGATCGAACCCGAAACTTTGTCGAGCCGGGACTTAAATTAACCCGAACTTAACTTTCACGGCGAAATTTCCCAATGTGTTTTCTAAATAGTTTATATTTTTAATTTACTAATCTTTTGTCGCTATGGCCATACGCTATATATAAATATCATCATCAAATATCATGGGACACTTGACACCGATTGACCTAGTCCCAAACTAAGCAAAGCTTGTACTATGGATACTAGGCAACGCTTAAACATACTTATATAGATAAATACATACTTAAATACATATTAAACATCCAAGACCCGAGAACAAACATTCGTATTATTCATTCAAATATCTGCCCCGGCTGGGATTCGAACCCGGGACCTTAAGCTTCGTAGTCAGGTTCTCTAACCACTTGGCCATCCGGTCGTCGCCGAAATACAATTACATAACTGTGTCTGTACGACATAGATCACAATCTAACTTCAGAAATGTTATCAAATCCAAATATAGTCCAATCTCCTAAATCCTTTCCAATCAGGTTTCCGTCCTGGGCATAGCACTGTCTCAGCCCTCGTCAAGGTTACTGATGATATTCGCCTTAATATTGAGAACAAAAAGCTAACAGTCCTGGTGCTACTTGATTTCAGTAGTGCATTTAATACCGTTGACTTCGATATACTTCTTGGTATCCTTAACTCTTTAAACATATCTTCAAATGCGTTATCCTGGTTCCGTTCTTACCTCTGTGGGAGACAACAGCGAGTCAAGGTTGAAGACGCTTTTTCAAGCTGGTGCGATCTTACGGCTGGTGTCCCTCAAGGGGGTGTACTCTCTCCGCTCCTTTTCTCTATTTTTATTAACGGCATTACCTCTTCTTTCCACTCTTCTTACCACCTGTATGCGGACGATTTACAAATCTATGATGCCGCTAGTCTTGACGATTTTCCTCTGCTAATTGATCGCATTAATACAGACCTTAATACAATTCGTGACTGGGCTGAGAGGTTCGGCCTCAAAGTAAATGCAAAGAAAACCCAGGCAATCGTTATTGGCAGTCCATACTTTATCCTTCGGATTTCTGACTTGGTAGTTCCAAACTTGTATTTTGATGGTACAATTATTCCTTTCTCATCTACCGTCAGAAATCTGGGGATCATAATGGACCAAACGCTTTCTTGGTCGGCCCAAGTGACTGATGTCAGTCGTAAACTTTTTGCCTCGCTTCACTCGCTCAGGCGCTTGCAAAATTTTCTACCTCTCCAAACGAAAATTACTCTGGCTCAGTCTCTTTTGCTCCCCTTGCTTGACTATGGTGATATTGGTTATCTGGATCTTAATGAGGGGCTGCTTGACAAGCTCGATCGCCTTCAGAATGTATGTATTCGATACATTTTTGGACTCCGCAAGTACGACCACGTGTCTAATTTCAGGGTACAGCTAAAGTGGTTGCCTATAAGGGATCGTAGGAACATCCACGTTCTGTCATTACTTTTCAACACTCTCTTTAATCCTTCTGCTCCCGTATACCTTTCCGAGCGTTTCAGCTACTTGGCTGCTGGCAGTCAGTATCGGTTACGATCGAGTACCAATCTCCTTTTAGCCTGTCCTTCTACCTCATCCAAAACATACTCTAAATCCTTTACAGTGCAATCTGCCAGGCTGTGGAATCGGCTACCGACCTCCATCAGGCAATCTCCCACCGTGGGATCTTTTAGGGAAGGCTTGAGAAGAATGTGGCTTGCACCTTCTCCTTAAATATTTGAGAACATTCCTTTGTTTAATATGCTTATATATTATATGTATTATGGTCATATATATAGTAGTTTATTTATTTATATTGTAGTTTATGTATTATATTGCTTAAAGCACTGTATAGTAGCTTCCATTATTTTAACTCTTAAACTCACCCTTTGTCGGACCCTAACGTATTGCTCCTCTCCTCTCATCCACTCAAAGGTTGACTGGTAGAGATCCCTTAAAGGGATAAGTCCGCCTTTGTACAAGTATCTTAAAGTTTGTCAGTTGTATTTTGTTAATTTTCTTTTGTACAATAAAGAGTTTACATACATACATACATACATATAGCATAGGTTTCCTATAGAAAGAATATTAACGAACTAAAACATTTTTTTAGTATTGATACAAGCGCATGGAGAGCATTCGACGCAAGACCTCAACTACACGTTCGTATACGTAGCGCATCCCCGGGCTGTCACTCATCTGTCATGGCGGAAAACCAGCAAGTATATGCCGAAGTAAGTCTCAATGATTTTTATAGTCTATTTACACACTCGCACGAGTGTTTCAGCGTTGGTTCATGAGTCATGACTTATCTGACCACGGGGCGAGAGTAGTAAAGATTGGTGTCCAAATGTTAGTTTGCTTGTTGAGTGGATGGATTAGGTAGCTACACACTAGGATCACCAGCTTGGGCGATCCAGAAGAATCCCGGTGACCAAATAAACGTCTTTTTCAAAATGAGGCCATGGTTTTTATAGTCATTCGTTGAAGACTAGAGTATATTAGAGATGATTTTGTGTTTATGCGTATGAGACATTCAGTTCATGTCAAATGCCAAGCCCGGGCGAGCGAGCGGATGATCAACTGCAGTCGAACAGAGGGCTGTACCAACAGTATTTTCCAGGGGCAGCGTAGGCAACGTGCTGGTGACATCTTGCGTGGACAACATCTGCCGCGTGTGGGCGGAGACGCTGATCCCCGACGACGAGTGGGGCGGCTGCGTGACCGCCCACTCGCGCTCGCCGCCGCGCCGGCAGCGCGCCACGCACCGCCACAAGCACCGGTTCATGCAACGACTGAAGCACATGAAGTAAGTGCCCGCGGCTACAGTCATCATCAAGGGGGGGCAAGCGCGCAGTCAGCGGTATCGGCAATTTTTGAAAAAAGTTTTTCTTTTACAAATATACAATTTTACTCGCAAATTTGATGAAAAACATTGTATGTCGCGCGGGCGGTACTGGAATTACGAACATCGACTCATTAAAGCGCTCAGTCTTCGACTTCGGGCTTCTAATAGACTCTCGTTCGTAATTCTTTGTTTACCGCCCTTAAGACACAATGCACTATTGTATTCTCATGCTTGTAAAGTTCGTATTTATGTTGGATGTACTGCGTAAAATATTAATATTAGCATTAAAACTAGGCAATGCTAAAAAGTTATTAGAGAAATAGTTTATTGGAAATTAGATTAATACAAGCTTGTAAGTGAGCCGTCTGTCAAAGTAAACAGAAATCAAGGAAAACACTGTGTTCGGTACGTTGTTCCACATTTTGACGAACTGTTTTTCCAGGACCTGTTTCCACATCCGGCGGAACGCTCAATCGTCCAAGCAGCCCGGGGCGCCCATCCCCACATTACCGTCGACCTACAGTGCACACGACTTCCACAACCCTTACCACGCCAGCTCTTATACTGGAGGTGAGTTAAACCACTCTGTCCACCGTTGCTTGGGGACATCCAATTACTACGTCGGTTATAAAAGCGGGCTCATCAAAACTTCTAATGTAATATAAGTGAGCGGGAGAAGGGGAGTGGGACATTATTTAGTGCAATGTTCTTACAAACCAAAAAAGCCAAACGTGGCAAAGATGAGGCGCGTCGTCAAGCCAAAAAGTTTTACGGTTGTTTTACACACGTGTGGTTCTATTTGTACGAGCGTACATAAGGGTTATTTAAGATGATTAAACAAGATGAGTTTTTTGGAAGATTATAATGAATTAAATATACAATATTAACAAGGCGCGCGTGTGGTCGGTCTGGCTGTTAGCGGCGAATGTGTGGTGCTCGATGCCGGCGGCGCGGGGCAGCCTTCACCCCCGCTGTCGCCTGATGACGTAGCTTGCGCGGGCGCAAACATACTGGGGGCCCTTGAAAGCACCGCTTTCAAGAATCATGAAGAAGGCAGAGACGGTTCAGTGCGCGTCTGATGACTCCTCTCGCAGTGGTTATATCGGCGACTCGGGGAACCCCATCTGACCCGGGATGAAGAGTGTCTACTCGGCCCAGCCGCCATAAGAGGGGCGGCTGGTTGTCTTCCTTTATAATAACGAGGTCTCCCTGCTGTAGATCCCTGCTACGTGTTCTCCATTTGAGACGTTGCTGTAGTTCCGTGACGTATTCAGCCTGCCAGCGTTTCCAGAAGTGTTGTCTCATTTGCTCCAGCTGCTTGAAGCGATCCAACCTGGTGATGGTGGTGTGGGCCAGGTCTGGCCCCGGGAGCGACGTCAGTGGCCTGCCAAGGAGAAAGTGCCCGGGTGTGAGCGCTGCGTAGTCTTTAGGAGAGGAAGAGAGGGGGGCGAGAGGACGGCTATTTAGGATAGCCTCAATCTGAGCAAATAATGAAGATAGCTCCTCAAATGTGAGGTGCGTGTTACCTAGGATGCGTTTGATGTGAAATTTGGCGGATTTTATGCCTGCCTCGGCCAAACCATTATGGTTTGGAGCGTATGCCGGCGCAAATTTGAATATGATGTTGTGATCAGTTGCAAACTCTAGCATAGAGTCCTTATATTGTTCAAAGAAATCATTTAATTCCCTTGCAGTTGCGGTAAAGTTTCTTCCATTATCACAAAATATTTCTCTAGGCTTGCCCCTGCGGGAAATGAAACGACGCAGGGACAATACAAAGGCGTCCTTTGACAACTCGCTCACAGCCTCTAAATGGACACACTTAAACCTAAGGCATATAAAAAGACATAGATAGCATTTTGTAATTTTACAGCCTCGCCCACGTCGATCAGTGATCAAAAATGGGCCGGCAAAGTCAACAGCTACGGTGTGAAACGGGAAGTCAGGCGTGACGCGTTGTGCAGGCAGGTTACCCATTATATTAGTCATGGTTTTACCATAAAAGCGGGTGCAGATGACGCATCGGCGGGCCGTGCGTCGCGCCAGGTTCCTACCCCCAATGGGCCAGAACTGCTCACGCACAGATGCTAACATGAGCTGCGGTCCCGCATGCAAGAGGCGTGTGTGTGCATGACTGAAAATAAGTTTTGTCATTGTGTGTTTTGAACAAAGAAGTATAGGATGTTTAGTTGAGAATTCTTGGTTAGACTTATCAAGCCTGCCCCCTACTCTCAGGATTCCCTGAGAGTCAATAAATGGCGCTAACGAGTTAATATGTGACTTAGGATTTAATGTCTTGTTGTTATTTAATATGTTTAACTCTGTTTGGTCACCGGTTAATGAAGTTGATTTTATATAGATGCAGGCGGCGTACGCTGCCTGTGATGCATCGCAAAAGCTATGAAGTTCAATAAACGAAGTTGAGTCACTAATTACGTTTCTGGGTACCTTGAGTAGTTTTAGGTATTCTATATTGTTAATAAAATGGTCCCAGGCACGCTGGATGTTAAGAGGTACGGGGTCATCCCAGTTCAAATTGAGGGCCCAAAGCTTTTGCAACAATATTTTGGGTTTTATGGTACACAAAGTAAGAAGACACAATGGATCAAAGATCTTAAATGTTGTAGATAGAATTGAGCGCTTTGTGACAATGTTAGAGGAAGTGCCGTTAACATCAATGTTAAAATGAAGTAAGTCTTGATTAGGGTTCCAAACTAATCCTAATGTATGAAGTGACTGACTCAAAGCAAGGCTGTCATTTTTCATGTTTGCAGCTTCCGTTGAGATTAAAGCTTGAGAGTTTGATCGATATTTTCTTAAATTAAAGCCACCTGAGGCGAGTGAGCTAGATACGGCCTGTTTAATATTAAGTAGGTCAGTCTCCGTGTCAGCTCCGCTAAGTAGGTCATCACAATAAAAATCATTTTGTATTATTTTTTGTATGTTTGGATCAGCTGACTCCTCACCCAACTGCCACAGGCACCTGGCTGCTAAAAAACTAGCGCTTGAGAAGCCGTACGTGACGGTATGAAGTCGAAGCGTTCGGATTGGAAGGGCTTCGTTTTCGCGCCACAAAATCAATTGTAAATCGCGATCCAACTCGTTCATTGCGACCTGCCTGTATTGCTTTTCTATATCGCCCGATATGACATATTTGTAATGACGGAAACGCAACAAGATATTAAATAAAGAATCTTGAATATTTGGTCCTACCATTTGCAAATCATTTATTGAAAAGCCAGACGAAGTGCGCGCTGAGGCGTCGAATACGACACGTATCTTGGTGGACTCGCTATTCTCTTTAATCACGGCATGATGTGGCAAATAATAGGATATAGAAGGCCTTTCTACAGTAGCATCGGAAAGATGCCCCAGGTCACGATATTCCTGTATGAAGTCAGAATACATTCGCTTTAGCTTCGGATTCTGATTAAGACGTCTTTCTAAGTTAAAAAAACGTTTTTTAGCTAAGAAGTATGAATCGCCCAGGCAGTCCGGCGAGTCAATAAGAGGCAATCTGACACAAAATTTACCATTTTCTAAGCGAGTCGTATTTTCTTGGAAGTGTTTTTCACTTTCCGTTATAATAGGTTTAGACTGATGAGGCGTGGGGAAGTCTTCGTACTCCCAGAATTTTGTAAGTTGTGATTCTAAGTCACCTTCGGCATCGTTTGTTACAAAGTTACAAGAAGTTACTTGAGCCTTAGTGCCTCCCTTAAAGACGGGACCGGCTATTAGCCAGCCCAGTTTGGAGCTATGAAGAATAGGAAGCCTGTCCCCTAGAGAGTGCTGTTCTGGCCCAATAAGGTCCCAAAACACGTCAGCACCTAGAAGGATGTCAATTGGAGAAGGCTCGTTGAATGTTGTATCGGCTAAGTTAATAAATGATGGTATATTAAGATGTTCAATTGGGATGTATTTTTTAGGAAGTGTTTTGGTAATACGAGGAAGTACAAGAAAGTCTAGCTTGCGAACGAATGTACTCTGCCTTGATTTAATTATCGCGGAGCAGCGTTCTGGAACGATGTTTAAAGATGTGTCTCCAATGCCCAGGATACTTGTAGCACTGGAGCGCTGAGGAGCCAGGTGAAGACGTGATTTTAAGTCAGCAGTGATGAACGAAGACTGACTGCCGCTATCAAGCAGCGCCCTGACTGTTTCTACTCTATTGTTATGAGGGTTATAGATGTCAATTAAAGCAGTGGACAGCAGTACTTCAGAGGAGGATACTGCTGACATGACGATCGAAGAAGAAGAAGACGGTTTTTCATCACTATTTTTGTGATCGTAAGTCTTATGAGGAGGAACAGGTGTGTTCGTGTTAGGTTTGTGTAAGACAGTGTTGTGTCGCCTCTTACATACGCGACAGCCTCCCAGTCGACAGCGAGACGTGTCGTGATCCGAGCGCAAGCAGTTGAAGCAGAGCTTGAGTTTTGCTGCCTGTGCCCATTTTTCGTCTGTCGTCAGGCTACTGAAGACCTTGCAGTCGAAGATACGATGCGTTCCCTGGCACACGACGCACGGCCGCTGCGTTTCTTTACTAGCTGAAACCAGAAAAGATTTGGCCGGGTGAGTTTCTGACCTGACTTGGGGTCTATGCGGTTTGTCCCTTTTGGACCTATATAATGTTTCCAAAACATTTGCACGAGTCTTCAAGAATTTTTTAAAATCATCTAATGAGGGTAGTTCTGATAACTCATTACGACATTCCTCCCATCTCACACTAGTAGCGTGATCTAATTTAGTTGTAAGTAGATGTATGATGATCGTGTCCCACTGATCGGTAGGTTGGCCGAGCGTTTTTAATGCCCGCAAGTTCTTTGTGACATGGTCGCTGAGGTATCTCAACGCCTTGTCTGATTCGCGCTGTAAAGGTTCAATATTAAATAAGGAATTAAGATGATTAGTAATAAGTTGGCGATTGTTATTATATCGCTCGCACAGAAGATCCCAGGCTTCGGAGTAATTATGTTCTGAGACTTCTAGGTTGGCAATGACGCGTGCCGCCTCGCCTTCAAGGTATGAACAGAGATAATGAAATTTATGTATTTGTTGAATTCTCGTATTTTTATGTATAAGAGATTCATAAGTGTCACGAAATTCAAGCCATTTAGAAAAAGTTCCATCAAACTTGTGAATTTGAATTAACGGTAGCTTAAAACCTAAAGTATTGTGACACCGTTGCCCGCTCGAACAAGATGAGTCTTGGTCGGCGTCGTGAAAATTGTCCTTAGATTTAACTGTGTCTATCAAGTCTTGTGCTGTAGCGATGCAGTGATGAAGACTTGTTTCAATGGAGTCTCTTTCCGCTAATTCGTTCGCGAGGTCGTCTTTATTTAGGATCTCTATGCGAGTTTGAATGATCTCATATTTATTACTTAGATCCAAAAATTTATTCAACTTTAGAGTTAATTCATTGACTTGAATCGAATTTAAAGTATTATTTTTGTCAATGCCGTTTAAATAATTGTTAAACTTTGTGACTTGTCCCTTGATTGAGCTCCGTTTAACCTTGAGATCAGCAAGTGACTCATCAGTAGGTAGTATAAAAGACGGTGCCATTTTGCAATTCCCCTGTGAGGACACGGACAGTTTCGAATCAGAATGTGGCATGTTTAAACGGCGCTTATTACGATGCAAAATTAAATCAATGAACCAGCTAGAATATTGCAAGTAGAATAAATTATCGTTAAGTTATAATGATGTTAAAAACTATAGGTACAAATTTGCGAACGGCTTACGCTCCTTGCTTTTGTGTTGAGGAATGCGCTGGCGTCAGCAGCCACGGAGCGAGGCAGGCGCCGGCGGGTAGGTATGAATGAACGGAACGGCGCGGACAGCTGACCGCGCAGAGGATAGCGCCTGCTCCCGGTCCCGGGTTTGATGCTCGTGCGAGAATTCTCACTGAAATGCGTTGAATAAAATATTTATGCTTCGAGCGTAAGCAAACAGTGATGTAGGGAGAATGAAGTTATTTTAAATTTATTGATGCAGTAATAAAAAAAAGGAAAATATTTAAGGCAAGAAGTTGCAATGAAGTCTAATATTTTTTATGATTGGCTTTAGGCTGGGCAGGCAGAAGGAAATACGTTTGCAATTTGATTATTTTTTAAATGTAGGTAGGAAAATATTTGCGCATAATGGAAAAAATTATCAAGCGAAAATGAAGCAAAAGAATTGAAGATGCGCAACAAAGAAATTGATGAAGCTGTAAAAAAACGGTAAGTTTAAGATGTGGCTACCTTTTGAACCACTGCTACGAGATACACGTAAGCAGTGCTGTAATAGAAGCAAGGTAGCGTTATGTAGGTAGGTAGATGCTAGAAATAGGATCGATGATCGAGGTTGGAGGGCTAAGCTGGAGTGCCTCGTGTGCTTGTAAATTAACCGGCTGCCTTACTCTCCGCACCGGAACACAGCAGTGAAAAAATGAAGCACTGCTGCTTAGCGGCGGGATTGGCGAGTAAGGTGGTGGTTGCAACCCGGATGGACCCGGCACAAGGTCCTACCACCTGCTAGGATGATGCAATACGAAGAAACAAGGAATGTACCAGCTTAATTATGAAAGATGATTAATTTGAACGGTAGGTAGAATAAGAAGGGTCAAAGTCCACACGCGTCTATAAGAAGTGCTATCGCCTTTAAATGCTCAAATTAAGGGGGAATAAAGAAAGGAAATGATGGGTAAGCTCACGGCACTCTCCTTGGTAAGATGATCGAAGTGGGCGCCGCAGTGTACTTCTCCGTCCGGCGATGACCTTGACGTTTTCTCCGCTCGGCAACGAAAATTCTCCTTCTAGCCTTCTCTTCAGCGCTCGTCGGGTCTTGAGTCTTGAATAGGCGCGATGGCTCGCTCCGTCGCGACGAGAATCGAGATTGCAGTTGCCCTTTCGAGAATCTTCTGGACTAACGGTAACGGTACACGTAGCCGCGGCGCGATATCCGATGTGCAGTTATAAGGACTCGTGTCCTGTCACGGTCGCCAATTTATGTACGAGCGTACATAAGAGTTATTTAAACAAGATGAGTTTTTTGGAAGATTATAATGAATTAAATATACAATATTAACAAACGCGCGTGTGGTCGGTCTGGCTGTTAGCGGCGAATGTGTGGTGCTCGATGCCGGCGGCGCGGGGCAGCCTTCACCCCCGCTGTCGCCTGATGACGTAGCTTGCGCGGGCGCAAACACTATTGTTTTATATTTTAATATATTTTATATTGTTGACTAATGTGCCGAATTTTGCATAGGCACGTATTTTTCTGTCTTTCTTCTTCTGTCATTATTTTATTAAATAATGCCCGCTTTCTTTTCTCTAAATAGTACCTGACCTGATTGAATTTATCGTTTTTTCTAGGTCTTCATTTCCACCTAGCAGCGTCAATAAACGCTGAGACCGACATACCGCTAGTGCCGTCTCTAGCCGGCGGCGGCCGGTTCATCTTGCACTGGCTGCATAACAAGGAAATGCACTTCACCAGCCAAGCAGAAGCCATATTGCATGATCTTACTAAGAAGGTAGGTCGCGGCACGTATTAACTGAACAAAGAGTGTCTGACGTACAAATGAACAACACACCGTATAAATCATTCCACACCATACACTATACGCCATATTAGTCATTACATAACATTGTAGCTTTTTTGTTACGAGTATACTTCGTTGAGTTTTTTTTTTACATGATGCTGGCTGACCCGTTATTGACCCTATCTCACCTGATGAAAGGTGCAGATAAGGCCAAAGGTGTATCTCACTGATTCAGTAACACTCACTCCATTCAATACTCTAGCCTTGAAGAGCCCTAGGTTAGTTTCTTGCCGGATTCTTCTCAAAAGACGTTTTTTCCGAACCAGTGGATAGATTTTTGCCATTCATAAGTGCTTGTTATAGCCTAAACTGAATAAAGATATTTTAACTTGACTTATAAATTTTTCAAGTCAAAGCACAGAGGTCAAAGCTAGTAAATTTTCCAAACAATTATTTTCTCTTTCTCGTACATATGATCAAAATGTTGATAATTATTTAATTTATTGTATTGTGATGATGGTTTTTTTTTACCTAGGTTTTAGATAAAGAGGAGACGGAAGAAGGCGGTTCAGACCACACAACGCATCTGGACGGAGAGAATGACACAAGTATGGGTTCAGTTGTTTGTTATAGCTCAGTGTTATAGGATATGATTATATATGACAAAGAAAACAGAAAATAGTAAGTATAATGTAGTGAGTACTCGATTTTGTCATTGTAAGAGACTATTTATGTTACTTCAGTGGCGACCGGGCTTTGTATGCCTATTATTGGGATATAATGGCTTTTACATCCGGATTCGTTCTACATTTAAATTTGATTGTATTTTTTTCAACGTTGTGGAACTTTGACGTCATTTTTAATGAGCTGCCATCGCATTATTGTCTAAAATAAATTTGTGAGGCACAAAATGTGTCTCTATCATTACTGTAGAATCATTAATTACTTTCTGTTGTCATATAATTTTAATTAAATAACTGAAAACCAGAAAGTAGTTTGCTCAGAATCGAGAGTAGAATCGACTCTTCTTCTTCTTCTTTAACACTGTTTTAAATTAGGTTGTGTTTTTGTTTTTAAATCCCTTTTTTATTGTGCCCAGTCTAAAAGTTACGACTGAACAGGCGCCGATTAACTATTTTAGCGAGGTTGCATACTATTTCTATAATTTAATACTGGCCGGGTTGCTGTCACTATGTGATTTTCTCTTAAAAACGTCAAAGCGCAACTGAAAAATACAAATCATGAGTGTAGAGTTAGAAATGAATTAGATTACTGATTAGCAAAACACACGAATATCTTTTAAAATAATGAAGGTATTCAAAAATAAATGCAATCAACTAACTTAAAATAAAAAAAATATATTTGGGTGTCTGAGGTTTTCAGTTATTTAATTAACACCTTGTACATGTATCTCATGAATTACATTATTATTCATAGATCGAAACATTTATTTGTATAATTATAAGTAATTTGTTGGAAACGTATACGTGGCTTAAACTGTTATTACGTAGCTACTGCTAAGCGGGCGAGCTATTAGAAGTTAACGTATAACAGGCAAGAAGCTTCGTAATTGTGTGCTTTGTTGCTTATTCCACGCTGCATAGGACATAGGCGACCGAGTCAGCATCTGACTAAAGTACAGTCAGAAGACAACAGCAATAGTGACGAGCAGCCAGGTAACGAAATTTTATGAAAAGAAAGAGATTTGTTTGGTTCCATCAGTACCACCACCTTACAGTATAAGACTAAAACACTAAAATTCACAATAGAACTAAGTTACGTGGTGACACTGACACGACAGGACACCAAAAAGGGCCTCCACTCAGCATCTGTTGCCACACGTTATGAGGTCATGCCCAGGTGAATCTTGCTTTGTTTGTTGCTAACTTATCAGCGAATAAGAACTTGCATCGGTTTGAGATATTAGAAATTGATAAAATCTGCAACATATGCTTTGTCTCGAAGATTTCCAGTTAGCATATTTGAAGAAAAATTGATCTGTTGAACTGTTTCTATTAAAATATTAAGTAACATGAATCACTCTTACTGAGGAGGGTTGAGTAGAACTTGATCTCAATAAGTTTAATGTGTAACTCGTCATGTCGATTTTTTGTCTAGTGTTTTTGTACCACAGATTGTACACCACAGTTTTTGTTCATTGTACTTCCATTTTAAAACTTACAATACTAAAATTGTAAATACAGTGTACCTATTTCTGACCATGAGGCATTAAATGCAAGGTTCGATTCTATTCGCATAACTGAGCTACTTTTAAACCTTTTTTCAAATAACTTGAATTTAGATCTCATGGTACGAGGGCAAAATTTCCTTGGTACGAGGGCTTTTAAATAATTTGACATCTCTTTAAGGTAAACGTTTAGCGATGTGCTGTCAATTTAGGATTGTATTGCATACATTGAAAATTACATTTAATTCGTATGAAAAAAACTAAATTAACACGTGTCATGTCTTTAACCAGAGATGAAATGTACTGTTACTCACAGGTAGCGGTAACCACAGCCACCCAACGTTATCCAACACCACCTCAATAAACTCCATAGCGACAGATGTAACGTGTACGCACCTCCCGGACTCGCTTGACGCTAAAATCGAGGGTCTACTCAGAGACTGGCACCAAAGCCCCGACTTACTATTCTCTATACATCCTGTAGATGGCAGCTTTTTAATATGGTATGTATTTAATTATTTTTCAATTAGTTTTCTTTATCTATCGACATCGACAAAATAAGAATTCATGCACTACGAAATTTGTGGCAGTTGTGTTTTGCCATATAAAATTTTCTGGTTATTATGCGTAAGTGAAAACATTGTGCAGATTTACCAATCGTTATGTATAACATTACTTAAACGTGTCATTGTACTTGACCATTTCTATTACACTGGGAAATAGTTCTGAGAGCAAATGAGCGGCAATCGAATAATTAGGAGTCGAAGTGGTCGCCGTGACCGAAATCGGCCGGATTATTATCATCAAATAGTTTACAATAAAACGTATTCCACAGGGTGTGCGAATGGTTAGACGAGCTCCAAGCGGGCGCTATCCGCCAAGCGCAAGTATCGTTCTCTGCTCGCATCCCCTCGGCCTTTCCTCTGGGCGACGCGACCACAATGTGTACGCCGGCGGCTCTGTACCACGCCGCTGCTCAGCCGCTTTACGTGCGGCATCGCACCAAGCCTGTTATACCCGGTAAAAGTACATGTCGCTTTTCTCATTATTAGGGCCCGGAATTTTGCGTGTGGCTATTGACAGACAGTAGGGAGAGAACATCGCTTTTTATCGATAAATCGATAGTTTTTTTATTATTTATGTTTTGTTAAATAAAACCTCAAACTTTCCGATGATACGTACTTTCTTCAGCGGTCAATGATGAAAAAAGTTCGAAATATCGGAGAGTTTAATCCGTTAAATTGCTTTGTTGAAATCACTATAATAACAAATATCTTTATATTTTATAACTAGAAAAAAAAATCCCTCTGAGACCACTTAATAGGTAGCTGGTTAGCCAACCCTTTGATAAAATAAAAGATAAAATATTATTTTGTATTCCTTCAGTTCTTACCATAGCCAATATAAAATATTATATAATAATATTCCAAGCAAAAATATATTCACAATTATGTAAAAAAAAACTATTGATAAAAAGCGATTCTCTCTTCCTACAATCTGTCAATAGCCGCACGCAAAATTCCGGGCCCTACTCATTATGGTAGAGCTGAATGTGATATTTCATTCGCGACTCAACTCAACCTGCGAGCTCAACAGCTGACAGCCACTGCTTAATTCCAGGACCTATCCGAAGTGCAAAATTCGACCTTCGTATCTTGCCCTTAATATTATTTAATACGAGAGTGTGAGGGTTGCTACGATACGAACTTCCATCTTCGAATTAAATGAAATTATGTAGAACGGTAGCAGAAATTATATGTATATTAAAGGTAAAACAGTAAAAATCCAAGCATACGACGTGTGTACGTCAGTTCGCACAACAAGAATAACAAACAGCTGGTTGCTGTGTCAACCATTCATTATACGAACTATGTAATATGATTACATTTCAGAGCCAGTATTAATACAGGCGCTATATAGCCTCTAATAGAATTTCGTAGTAGCCCCCCTTGACACAACTCTTAATCTGTATACTAGACGATTTGTTGTGAAATGTTAGTACAATAATTACCAAATTCTTATTGAAACGGTTTATTTCGAAGGTCAACAACAGCAGCCGCCACCGGAGACTGTAACGACACCATTGGCTAGCGTGCAGGAGGAGAAAGAGGAAAATGAATGGCCACATGGTCAGCCAGAAGAGCAAAAAGAGGCGCAGGAAAATGGTAAGCGAAATAAAATTTTGGGCCGACTTCGCTTATCGTCCAGTCTGTACCTATATAACTGAACTAATCAGGTAAGAAAGGACAAACGAAAAAAAAAGTAAAAGCATCAGCTTACCACAAAATACCTACTTTCTTCTTGTTTTAGAGCTTCATACATACTTAGATTCTTAAAAATAGATAATTAGTCGTCAGTTGGATTTTCAAAAATTATCGGACAGGTTTTTTTTCTTTTGTCAATTAAACAAACAATTATGGACATACATAGCCGGTTAAGGTTTCGTGTGACGTCACACCTACGCACACGTTTTACTAAGGAGTGACGTCACGGCCCCCCACTTCCGAACTGACGCGCTTCATCTTTGTAATTTTTTGCTTGATTGACAAAAGGAAGAAATTCGTGTCCAACATTTTATGCAAATCTACCTAACGGATTAAATAGAATGTTTTTTTTTTACCCAGGAATTTATTTTATATTTTAATTTTTTATCAATTGAAATTATAAACATTGACTGCAACAATCCTATTAATTAAGGATTAGTAGTTAATTAATTAAATGTACGTGTATTTTTTTATTGAAACAGCTTTTAATTATTTTTTTTTACCCCACTGAAATAACATTTGAATGGCTTTTAGGTAATTTAGAAGAGAACAACAACGACATGAAGCGTAAAGCCAGTGTAGTTACCGAGGACACAGGTGAAAATCAAGAAGGGGACGTTTTGGACTCGGCACCTGTCATATCCATGGTGACCAATCACACTAACGGAACCCTCAACCTTTGGCAACTAACATTTGACGACAGATCTAAATTTTCTCAGGTTAAAATTTCACTTAAATTTATAATTATAAAGTTCTTCGAGCCGCGTAAGGTTTAGCGCGCCGTCTCTCTACAAAGTCCCGCTGGAGAATGAGACGGGGCGCTAAAACAGCACGGTGCGTACGTTGCCTAAGCGCTGTTTATTATAAGCGGTTCACGGTGTAATGTATCATCGACTGTCGCCATATCAGCGCCTCGGAATTAAACCTGAAATATAAATTTTCCATTCCATTGCAACTTAACTGATATATTTTCATGTTTATAGGTGCTATCTATAGGTCACGCGTCAAGAGCGTCGGGTCATAGATTTAGGGTTAACGACATCACATGCCATCCAGTATTACCTCTCTTACTTACCACGAGTCATCACAACATATCAGGTAAGTGTTAAGCCTAAAAGAGCTTTAAGGGTTATGTACGCAATATGCGGGTAAAACGCGCGACTTTGGGGCACCGTCTCTTTTTCAAGCGATACTCTGATGAGGGACGGCACGCTAAAACCGCGCAGCTAACCGCATAGTATAGTATCTAACACGCACTTAGCAAGAGAAGAGGTCACGAGTAGGCTTTAAAGCTGTTTTTAATAAGTTGTCTGAGCATACTTTACTTTACGACTTTTGACACAAAGGATGAAATCGAAAAAGTCTAATAATGTAGGTAATTCAAAAAATCTTGCTTTTTAATTTGAAAAAATACACGCTTACTAAAGATAGCCAGCAATAATGTTAGGAAGATACTTCTACCGCTTACTAGTGTGCTGTTTCTCTTGTCTTTTGCATGCTCTCGTCTATATAACACGACGGCCCCTACGTAAATGATCGAAACTTTAAAAAAAGTGTAATGTATTAATAACCCAATAATAAACCAATTACACTTATAATACGTCAATTTCGCCTTTCGATTATTAACGTAGGGGCCATCGTATTCGGCTGATAATCATGTCTTTATTTTGGTTACAGATAGCGAAAGGGACTTGCACACAATGGAGGAAGATGCAGCAGCGGGAGGGTTGTGCTCGGAACTTATCATGTGGCGTGTAGAATGTGTTGGGCCGCTTGGGAAATCGGGCGGTGTCTCGGAGTTGGCTAGAGTGAACTCGCCGCATTTATCGGCCTTTAGCAACGTCGCATGGCTACCTACATTGTTGCCCAGGTATGTTCTGTTTTTACGTGCATTAAATTTTTTTTGAGAAGATTAGAAGGCAACGAGCAAGCGGGTCATCTGATGGGAAATGATCACCACCGCCTATGAGTACCAACTGCTCAAGGAGAGCCGTTGTTCCGTTGCCAGCCTTTTGAAAGTATAATAAGCCCTTTTCTTGAAAGTCGGCTTAAACGAACTTCGTGAATCTGAACATATAGTTCGTGGTCCATTTATTAATTAAAATATAAGATTATATTAAATAAAAAAAACATTAGTTTATCCAATTTTAGGGTTCCGTACCTCGAAAGGAAAAAAACGGAACCCTTATAGGATCACTTTGTTGTCCATCCGTCCGTCTGTCAAGACCCTTTTTCTTAGGAACGTGTGGAGGTATCAAGCTGAAATTTATATCAAATACTCAGGTCTACTGTCCCTTGGAGCTGTGAAAAAATCAAACTTCTAAGCCAACGCAATCAAAAGATACAGCCGTTTATGCCACAAATTTCCGCAAATTTTCGAAACTCGCAAGGGAATCAATACCTACAGGGTACTTCCCGTGAACTCAGAATCTTGAAATTTGACACGAAGCAACGTTTTATAGCACAGATATAGGAAAAATTGCGAAAACCGTAAATTTTTAGTTACATCATATAATAAAAATGTTTTTAATAATTTTAGTTACTACCTACAGGTTTGTACGGAATCCTCAGTGCGCGAGTCCGACTCGCACTTGGCCGGTTTTTTTTCTTAGCGCCTTTCTCTTGCCGAGCTATGAAGTGTTTAGACACAAAATGCTTTATTTTATTTTTTTGTATTTTTTTCCTCGCAGTGTGATGAAAATCATATTGTGTATCACGGGCAGTCAGGGGATTACAAACTCGAGTCATTAAAAGCCCGGGCTTATAATAGGCTCTCGTTAGTAATCCCCTTCTTACGGTCCTTAATGCCCAATGCACTATTTTTCTTACAGTACAACTCTTGGGAACTTATCTAATTCGCCGTCGGCGTGTTTCGTGGCGAGCGACGGTGAAAGCCTCAGAGTGTTCCAAGCGGTTATAGACGCGCGGACGCTGCTCGCGGAAATAGCTACATCGGAGAGACGCCACAATAACAATAACGTAATGGTAACGTAGTGTTGTGGCTTTAGTGTAATAGAAAACTATGTGTGGTTGTGAGGTCTCAGCTGGGGTAAGAATATAAATCCTTAGAGACGAATAGAAAAGGAACTCGCAAGTTGTAGATAGCCCCTTTTTTAACTTTCATTCTGTGTTTGTCTTATTTTTTGCATTTTATTTTACCTCAGGGGGATGCAACGGTACAAGTTTGTCCCCTTGCTCCCCTCCCCTAGCGCCCATGTTAAATTCTAGCGACAGCTGTTACTATAAAATCAAAAAAATATTTATTGAAACAAGTAACTATTATGTGACGTTAAAAACATTTTATACTATAATTTAACCCACATTAAAGCTAGCGATTACTAATAGGTACCATAGTTACAAGAGTGGAGAAACATTGAAATTTGAAAAAAAAGAAGATGTTTTGTATGGAGACATGGCAGTCTTCTTGTGACTCAAGTTCGATACAAAACTTAATATTTATTTTCTAACTAAAATATTTTTC
Source organism: Choristoneura fumiferana (assembly GCF_025370935.1). Taxonomy (NCBI): domain Eukaryota; kingdom Metazoa; phylum Arthropoda; class Insecta; order Lepidoptera; family Tortricidae; genus Choristoneura; species Choristoneura fumiferana. Next base: position 7,222,469 of record NC_133492.1, read on the forward strand.
CTCATGTATCGTATTAATAATCAGTAGCCTTAATGTGGGTTAAATTGGCGTTCTTACAGCATTTTTTAACACATAACTTTCAACATTTGTAGCAACACGACACATTGTCAATGTCGTCGGAATCAACCCTAGAAGAAGGCAGCGGTATTCCTCTACACGACCGCATCAAGATAGTGTCGCAGCAGTCGACGGCGCGGCCCGGCGCGATCATACAGTTGCACGCCATCGCTGATGCGACTCACGACTGGCACAACACGCAACTGTTGCATGTGTTCCAGGAGCAACTAATCACTGGTATGTCGTAAATCGTAAATCATACAGCAGGGCGTTCGACGACGTTAAATTGAAATATCGGCTTAGTTTTGGTTTCGGAAGATTATCTGTCAAAACTAGGACCGTAACCGAAACTGGGTTCGTTCGTGGGCTTTCGTGCAGTGTTCGGAAGTAATCGGCGGCGAGGAAAGGCTCCGCCATACGCACATCTATTATTTTTGTGGCTACTTTATTATTTATTCCACATCAAATTAAATCGATTCTAATTTATTCAAAGCTACCAAACCGTCTGTTTGTATAATTATCACTTCTATAAACACAATTACACATTTACTATAAATATAAATAAAATTTCAGTTTGAAATTGAAACAAAAACATGATTCGGTTTCCATTACAATTACTAGTTTCGGTCGGATACTGCAGCATGGCTAGCAGGCGCGTTGTTCTCTCCTATCACTCGCTATATTAGTTGATAAGAGACAGATAGAAGAAGCTACACAGTGAGTCTGCCATAACATCTGTAACATAAGTATGCATGATTGTTTGTAGGAAATGGAACATAGTAACAGTGAGTAAACAATTTTCTCCACAGGCGAACGCACAACAACAGACACAGAAAGTGGAGATTCTGGCGTAGAAGGCGACACGAACACTATAACCGAGTCAGGGCTGGCAGCGATCGTAGACCTTCGGAAAGCAGCTGTATTCAATGAGCCCTTCTACATAGTTGTCTTAGAGCGGACGGACGGAGGGTCCACTGTCCACATGTGGCGGCTCACTGTGTCGTCACAGGCCGATTCAGCAGGTATTTATTTAAATTACTTCCCTGTTTGCCAAGAAGTATAGTTAATATGTATACTCATTTTAAATTATAGCTTTCCGCACTAAAAGCGTTTTCATACAGGCGACTCTTTTCGACGATTTAATAGCGGAGTGAGATCCTGACGAACACGCAGCAGCTCACGGTTTAATGATTGATATACACGGCGGTCTCGCGGCGATTATATTTTGTAGCAGCAATCTACACTAGGCTACCGGCTGTTTTAATTAAAAATAGACTGAGGATACTTCTAGCTAAAGCTCATCTCTTTAGTAAGATAGCGGCTGTTATATGCTCGCTGCGATCTCGCTCCGCCGTTTAATCGCTGAAAAAATTGCCTGTCTGTAAGGGGACATGCCAAAACTAAAAGGGTTCCTTGTGGGACTACGAAACCGTATATAAAAATTATGGGCTCTTAACTCATTACAAATAAGAACAATCATTTCAAACAATTATTAACTGTATAACACAGTAAATACTTTTATACACTTCGGTTTTCAGATGACCTCACAAACAGTATGCTGTACGTGCCAGATAGTGCGTTAATCCAGGAGGACGAGGGCGAATCTCGCAAGAACTCGGTGTCTTTCGACACGGAGCGGCCGCCGCCTGCGCCGCCTAACTCGCATCTCGCTATTACTACTAAAAAGGTAATTTAGAACTACCCACCCTGTGAACTCTATGTAAGCCGTGGTTGCCTAGACTCTAGGTCCCAGAGGTTTGACATTGGGACTCTCACGCCGATTCAGAAAAAATCTTCATAAATTCCAGAATGTTCCTTTTTTTCAGGTTTGCGAGTGCCCTCTAGCCTTGCCCGACGGTGTTGACGTAATCCACGCCGCGCCAGCGGCCGGTCATTTGAGCTCGGCCTCCATATATCCCGCCTGTTTAGCGCCTTATATTCTAGCCACTGCCTGCACTGACAGTACGTTAAGGTAATATATACAGACTTACTTGTTTAGCCAAATATTGAGCCCTGAGAGAGGCAGCTCATGTTGTACCGCTAGGGTTCTAAATCTCCATGAGAATCGTAAGGCAGTTTGCTGTTTGCTGGAACTATATTGAATTGAATATATATATGTATATATTAATAAAAGCTTTTGAAGCCTAAGGACTTTTTAATTTGATATTTACTAAATGAAGTATTGTTTTTAGATTCTGGAAATGCAGCGTTACAAAGAATGAAAAAGATGAATATGATTACTCGTGGAAAGAATGGGAAATGATGAACAAGGAACAAGAATCGATGATAGACATTCCAGGTCTGTACATAACATTGTATATCATCGAAAAATTACCAATAGATTTAAGCTGCATCTTCACACTATTTTGTGTAATAAGTACGTAGTACAACGTAGTTATAAAATTTCGAACCTACTTCCCTTCGTCTTTTTCGTGCCAAAAACATAGTTTAGCCTCTTCTTCTTAACTCGTTGTTTCATTTCCAGGACAACCCCTCCATATAAGCGCCGCATACTCTGGCCGCATAGCGTGCGCCTACAAATGTGGCCGCTCCTTCACACGCCCTAAAGGCGGGGGAACAACTTCAACAAATTCCAACCCTGACGCGCGTTTCGTCAACTTATGTGTTTGTGTGTACGAGTGCGAGAGCACAGGAGGCGCGGAGTGGTTGCTAGAAGATACAATACCGCTAAAGAATGTGAGCTTGCCGAGAGTCGGGGTTTGTGCGGACACACAGATCGACCTCTCGTATCTACACAATACGGCGTTCATGCAGAAGAAGCAGAGGTTGACTCAGGTGACGACGGAACTATTATTTTACGCATTGCCTTATTCCGTTATTTTTTTATTATTATTAAGAGTCGGTTTATTGATGTGCAAAAGAAATCGAGCACTTTTTTTAAAGTTTAGAACTCACACAAATTTAGTTTTGTTTATTTTTATAATTTGTGTCTGGTAGTAAAACTGAGTTTTTTTGCATCACCAAGAGCTCTCAATCAATCGTAAATTATATCCCAGATTATCCATAGTTTTCATTTTTCAAGTTTACGACCTCACACGTTACTTGCATATAACAGTCGTATGTCCGGTTCATTAAGCAATATAATTTGTATTTAATTAATTACTCAGGTGCTCCAAACTCTCTCAGCCGACGAGAGCCGCATAAACCGTAACGGCGAAGGCGACTCGGGCAAATCGGCCGGTCTCCTCGCCGTACCTTCCTTCAGCACGCTACAGTCTCTACGGAAGAGTATCATGGAAAACGGGAACACTTGTCCGCTCACGCAGAAACATTTGGTGCAGCTAGATTGGGTTTCTAAAGAAGATGGCTCGCATATATTGACTGTGGCCGTCGGCAGCCGAGTGTTGTTATTCACGCCTGTGTCCAGCGACTTGGCTCAAGCTAATTTGAAGGTAGTTACTGTATTTTACTGTTCATAACACAAGGGTGTTTATCAATTAACGAAATACACGTTGCTTTTACATTTTTGGTGTCTGACGAGACTAGGGGCCTTATTGTCTAACACTTGGAATCACAATCGTTTTCACCACTTCTTTTTGTCACACGGTATAAGACGGGGTAGAAAGAGATGGTGAATGCGGTCGCGAACGTCAGCGCATTAGACAATGCGGCCTTAGATTGTACAGCTTTGTATCACTGTTTTCGGTACGGGGATATAACACTATTATGAATCTGTCTTACGAATACAAAAATATATCACGCAACTTATAGTGTTTCCTAACACATATATTTTGAATTCATTATCCTGTTTTTCTATTTCCAGGCAATGAAAGAATCAATAAACAACAACCGTCCAATACTACGCAAGGCGTCATCCCTTGCTGCTCCCCTATTTGTTGAAGAGATTCGCTGGATGCAACTACGCCGTATCCAGCTGAAAACGGCCGATGGCTTACCGCCATTGCCAATGCAAATATCTTGGGTTCGCGACGGGATATTAGTCGTCGGAATGGACTCGGAAATGCACGTGTATTCACAGTGGAAGCCCGAGAACCAGACCACCGCTTTGGGCATGCCTGGAGCACAGGTATGACTAATAAAGAGCGAATGGTGATCCACTAAACCCGGACTTTTAATCCCATGGAAAAAACGTAAACAAAGGTGTTGCCGTTATCAAAAAACATTCGCAGAATTCAAGATATTTTATTCTTTCCACATTTGCCAGTAATCGACTTCCCATCAAAAAACTGTATTTCTTAATCAAGATAAAATATTTTAATTTACTGATGAAATTCGTAATTTGGGCATTTACACTTTGAAGTATTAATTTACAAAGAGAATACTGTTTTCGTATGCATAATTTATTTATTGTCCTGGTTTGTTAGTAACACTTGGCACTTCTTAAAATCTATTTAGAGTAATCTCCATTATATGTATTGTATATATTTACCAGGCAGGACAAATATATAAAAGTCATCACTATGCCAACTTTTTTCGTAAAGGCGATTTTCTGTGTTTACCTAAATTGAACTTGAGGGAACTCACACAGGTGGATCCACCAGTCTTTGTCTGCAAGCTAGTAGGCTGTTAATGTCGCTTTAATAATGACCAGAATTATTTCGCTGCTGCGTAAAATGATACGCAATTCTAAGGCGTGCGCACTATGCGACTAACCGCGCGATTTTCTCTTCAAAGTATCGCTCGAGAAAGATACGGCGAGCTAAAATCGCGCGGTCAGCCGCATAGTTCTTATATGGCCTAACTTTTCGGTTAATTCTACCAACAGGAGGTGGAAGAAGGCGGAGAATCACGTGCATTGCGCGACTCAGACTTGCGTGTATCGGCGCCGCACCTACAGCGCGTGTCATCGATCAACCTGCAGTTGCTAGAGCGAGACGCGAGACGCAGGAACAAGACACAACCCGACCAACCACAGGTCAGTCCAATAAATCATAAATAAGCCCGTTAAATATACTCGTCACTTTGCTGGACAGTAAATTGTAATGTTACTACAAGTTAAGCTGCAGTTATATTGTTTAAAAAAGCAGCTGCTGACTTTTATTCTTTGTCGCGTAAACGTCATACAAGGTTGACAAATTATGCAATAAGCTACACAAATGAGTGATAATCTTTCGATGCTGACTATATCTTAGGTTAGTCCGATACATTCCAATTACTAAACTGGACTCGACATACTTTGCCACTGCAAAGATTATTTCGATCTACTTAACTGTCAAGCCAGTCCGTTGAAATCCAGCATTACTGTCCACTCCTCTTAGTCTCTATCTTTTTAAATTTATAAATATCTAATCATTTTTATAGCCTCTTCTCGACTACATGCCAGACTATGGTCTATTCGAGGCATCGCAAATGGCGTGTCCTGTGCTACCGCAGTATCATCCCAAGCAACTAATGGAGCTGCTCAACAGTGGAAAAATAAGATGGGTTAAAGCTATCCTCGCTCATCTCGTGAGGTAAGTTATTATTCTTGGTATTGAGCTCAGTCGTGGGTTAGTCTTCTGATTCTTCCTTAGTCTTGGAGTGTGAAAGAGATGGATTGATATTATCAGACAATGTGTTAACAGGTTTGTCTTGTTGCTAGATGTATTGGCGGAACTTGCGCTGGCCGTGGCTCGCAAGGTGATGAAGATAGTTTATCTAGACAGGTATGAAACTAACACTTTCTTATTTATATTTGGCACGCAAATTAGCGTATAACAGAGACGCACATCTATTCAATTTCAGTTATCGATTGTACGACAAAAAAACTGCAATCGGTAAACTGAAAAGAAAAGAAACGAGCATTTTTTTAAAATTGAAATCACATTTCGAACTTAATAATGAACACTTTTGAATATAGCTCTTGACACGTCATGAATAGCTTTAAAGCTTATTTTGACACTCCTTTCCATTTTTCTTTTGTGTCGTGATATCCAATTTTGTACAAAGAATTTTCAATTCGTAGCTTTTTCTTAAGCGATGGCATGCGTATGTCAGAGACTTGGTATTTTATCCTTATCCTTAGCTTAGCTTGCATTATTCGTATCCACTAATTTCGCTCCTTTTCACTAGTAAAGTTTTGAAAAGACACCAATTGAGTTTCGAAAATTATGCAATCCGTTTTTTTTGAAAACTGTGTTACAAAATTACCTAACAACACGAAGCTATTCTAAATTGACTTGTCAAATACAAAATGCTAAATATTAGTATCTCAATTAATAAAATAAAAAAAAAACCAACAACTTTGCTTAATTAAATTACAAACAAAAATGTACGGCCACCCATCGTGAAACTTCACAATAAATAAATCGTAGCGTACCGCATGTAGCAAACGATATTAACATTGCGAAGCGTCACTCCACTCGCGATTATTTAGTCGCAGTCGCAATTGCATGTCGCACGTGTGTTACAGCGCGGCTGGTCGCGCTCACGAACATTATCGGTGTCATTCGCCGCCGGCGCCGCCTCACCGCTAGATGGCGTTGGTCAGGTAAGTTTAATTAAAAATAATAAAAAAAAGTTGATTTTCCGATATCAGCAAATGTTCTCTAGGGAGATTCTCTTGTAGAGAAGTATCTTTGGTCATGACATGACGTTTTTCTGATAGGTGGAATATCGCTAGATAAAATAAAATCACACTATGCAGCCGTATTTCTTTCTAACTGTTTTTAATGTTAAAGTCAAAGTCAAAGTGATTTATTTGTAAACATATGTATAACTGATTACAGTGGTGGAAAAATTTGGCATGCAACATTATGTTTTGTGTGTGCATACCATTTTTGATATATCCTTTCAGTGTCCTTTCCATTTTCATTTTGTACAAAAACATACTTTTTGTGACTTAATGTATTTTGACTGTAAATAGAATGTTTGATCTTTACTTGTTTCTTATTTATCTACTACTATTCGTACCCGATGCTCGGTACATTGTAATGATCTATCTGTTCAGAAACCATAGTCAAAATTTACTCTTTGGAATTATATAAATAAATCGTAACCCATAATGTCTCCTTTTTACAATAATGTATATTTTGTTATTATTATAGGTAAGCTTCTTCATTGAATGAGATTGAAATAGTTCTACTACAAAAATGTAACTTGTACAAACTGAATTCTTAAAGATACATAGCATTATTTTTATCACACTTAAATAAATCGAGATGATTTATAAGGATCAGCGCAACTTCAACAAAACTTTGATTTGGCTATTTCCAATACTAATTCACACAAACTAATATAGATAACAGAAGACGTGCAGTTGGATTATGCTGAAATTACTTCGGTGCCGCCACTGCCACTTTGGACTCTGCTTGTCGCTGACAAAGAGTCCGCTCATCATCCGTCCACCATCCAGGAAGCTAAGGCAAGTGCTCTGTTTACTTGATAGGCTAGATTTCTATTCTACAGTACCCGGCTATAAAGATTGCACATCGATCTTTGGAAAAAGACTCAGCTAATTTCGGCTTCGTAGAGCGTTGTCACACACTACTCATGTGACGTTTGTCAGTCGTTGTACAGGTGCAATAGAGTACGGAGTAGATATCCGAAGTTTACATGTCATTAATTTGACGTAAACTAATTAAGTATTTTTTTGATATAAAACGGCATTTTTTCTCTGTGTATCTGTTTTCTGTATCGCTTACTATGTCTGGTGTACAATAAAGAGTCTTTGTATTGTATTGTATTGTCACTTAATAAATTGATGGACGGGTGCCAGAGTTCGGAAATCGTTGGGAACATCCAATTGTCTTTTTCCGAAGACCGATGTGTAATCATCGCCGGGTACTGTAGGTATACGAGTATGTTGATCGTCAATGGGGAATGTCTGAAAAATTTAGAAACGCTTGAATCTTTTTATATCAATAGGAATAACCTTTCTAATTAACAGAAAAAAATATCTGATTTTTAAGTAGCATCAATTAATTTTAAACAATGAAAGAGTTTTCTTTACCGCCAAATTACGAAAGTCCGGTCTGTCGGCTCGTGGATGGGTGGAGTGATGCCAGGGAATTGAAAATGCGAGAGGTCTGATTTCTTCGGTGTATATTTGGAAAGTTTTTTTTTTTTTTTTTTTTTATACAGTATAGGCTTGCGTTTGGCCACAATCACGCCTGATGGAAAGCGATGATGAGGCCTACGATGGAGCACGCTTGCCTAGTAAATGCTCATTCACCCTAGACTTGAAGGCGGCCAAATTGTAGTGTTCAGGAAACACAGTCGCAGCAGGGAATTCCACTCTTTTGCTGTGCGATTGATGAAGGAAGAGCGAAAACGCTTTGTGCGGATTTTTGGAATACTGACAACGTAAGGGTGGAGACCCCGCCTACTTCTGGTCGACCTGTGGAAGAAAGGAGCAGGCGGAATAAGGTCGTGCAATTCCGAAGCACATTCTCCGAAATGTAGCCTGTAGAATACCGACAGGGAAGCCACTCTTCTGCGATGACGAAGGCTCTGACGACAAAAATCCGCATCGCAGGTGACGCCGATGAGCCTCTTCGCTCGCTGTAGTAATTATAATAAAAATTGTTCCCTAAAAGTTGGTTTACATAAGCGCTCCCTAAAGAACTACTTGGTTTATTGATTTGCTACTAACAATTGATGACAGTTCTTTAATTAATCAATAAGCCACGTAATTTGCGTATCATTGTGTAGATGGCGCTGTCAGGCACATTGACAAGGTCGGTTACGGGTTGTTCCATAGTCCGGAATAAAAAACATTAAAATAGAATTTATGTGTCTTTGACTCGATCGTTTTGACAGGTGGACACTCTTTACCGGGCCGAATAATACTGGCATGGAAACACCGACCCTGTTTTCCATGTACACGCCCATAGAAACTGACATGAGCTTCTATGGGTGTGTACACCTCTCTGCCAATGCTTTGAACTCCTGATATACGACATTACATTGACCACTAGTTTCTAAATTGCCAGCTTCCAAAGACGAATTAATGTTCAGTGCCGACTTAATTGTATGAATTTGGATGTATGATATAATTGTAACAAATCGATGAAACTTCACCCTTACTATTCCGCTGCCAGAATGTGATAACTTGATAAGATATAGACATGGCCAAGCAAAATAAATCTGAACCAATAAATTATTATACAAATTGTGTTATCCAATGCAGGATTACAACGTACTATTCGATGGAACGATGGATGTAGAGGAGGACTTGGACGCGTTGCTGCTAGGTGACGACGAATGTGTTGACAGGCGTCCGTCTATGCCGGAGCGACAGCCTCTGTCTCACTTTGGACCACGTCAGGGTAAGGCACAGACATTTTTTATAAGTATAGGTTGGCTGAGCCCCAAAAAGTTGGCTGTCGGCTTGAAACTGACGCAAATTCATTTTTAGTGTCGTCCCGGCCATACCTCAATCGCAAATACGAGTAGGTATATTCTTTTGGTCGCTCGGTCGTCCTTTTCTATAAAGAAACTGAGAGTGCCCAAAATAGACAGCTAGATATGAATTCAAACTGACTAGGCCGTACTAAACCAAAGGTTATTGATAATTGGACTAGGGGCTGTTAATAAAATTTAAAACTATGCACATTATCATTTCTATTTATTTACTAAGTTTTATTAGTGGTGTAATCTTTACATTGACAGTGCTTTGACAATTTTATCCCTTGTCTTGCCACCAAATATTATTTTAAAAGTAGTGTAATAAACCCGAATAATTCGCGTCTTAAATCGAGTTTAGCTCGACATATTCCGAGCTAAATCGCAGCCCTTCTTGCCGCAGCACACGGCGGCTGTCGCAAAACGCGCACTGCTCGCAACATGACGAGCTAAACTCGATTTAAGACGTGAGTTATTCGGGTTTACTTCACGAGTGAGTCTCTCAGTAGTTTCATGTTGAAATATAAAAATAGTACAAAAGATTCCTGTCATTTAATTGCTTTGTATTCCTTCTCAGGTCGCATTCTCTCCCGCCTCCTCACTCATACGCACCTGCCAGGCTTGAGTTCGCTAGACCAGATGCATCTACTAGCGCTGGCAGACACCGTGTCTACTTGCGACGCCGACTTAGCCGAGCGGATCGCTAATAACGCCCGTGTCGACGTGCCACAGGGCGCGGGACAAGAGGTTTTACCAGGTGAGTCCAACACTACGCTATCCACAATGAGGGCTATCGCGTATGAATTCGCCACTAGAGGCGCTAGTGTAGCGTGAGGTCTCCGAAATGTCAAATCTCATAGTTTTTGGGTGAGCTACGCGGGTTTATTTCTAATTAGAATATTTTTGTGAATATTTTGCAATATCTGTAAATAATTATGGCAAATATGCGTTCCGGGGCAATGAATGTCTGTGTTTTGAGACAGTTTTGTCTTTCGGAAACCTTTGTCCTCCCTTTTTTCCGAACAAAACGGGGACTATGGAACACTGTGGCATGCTCGATATTTTTATGGTACGGTTTTAAGGTGTATTAAATATGATTTTAATCTAAGCGCACGCCCGTAATAACAGACTTTGACAGCCATACTTAAAAACCTCACGCAACAGTGCGCCATCTAGTGAGACAAAAAACGATAGCCCTCTTTATAACGAGATAGTATACCAGTCTCTCTTTTGCACTTCTATGTGCAAATGAAAGGAACAGAAAGAGTGGGTGGGCTTAAACAATTCCACTTCACTGCCGGATTCGTCTTAAACCCATGACCTGTACTATAGAAAATTCAGAGGTGCGAGCCCAGGTTTGAACCCATGATCCTTTGCTTGAGAAGCCATAGATGGCCACTAGGCCACTACGATCCAGAACTTCAACTGAATCTTGACTAATGAACACTCAATAATATTTGCAACAGATTCCCTTGACGACTGCGGTCTCCGATTCCTCCTGGCAATGAAACATTACGGCTACCTGTTGCGCTGCCTGCCGCTCGCGCAACGCGGCACGTTACAGCGAACGGGCGTCGGCACTTGCAACCTCGTGTGGGCCTTCCACTCGGAAACGCACGAACAGCTGCTAGCGCTCATACCGGGGTACACGAAGGGCCAACCCAAATGGAACACTATGAGGGAGCTGGGTAAGAAAAGTTGACATTTGACCAGCGTCTAAATAAATAAATAAATAAATATCACGGAACAATTCACACCAATTGACCTAGTCCCAAAGTAAGCTAAGCAAAGCTTGTGTTATGGGTACTAAGCAACGGATTAAGTATGTATATATAGATATAATTATATACATACTTAAATACATAGTAAACACCCAAGACCCGGGAACAAACATTCGTATTTTTCATACAAATATCTGCCCCGACACGGGAATCGAACCCGGGACCTCAACCTTCGTAGTCAGGTTCTCTAACCACTAGGCCATCTGGTGGTCTGGTGGTGGCAAATGATTTATTACTGGACGATTTTGAAAACCTAGATGAAAGGTACCAGCTTTGTTATTTTGGGAAATATTTCAACACAATCAATACCTTCTCTGTCCTTGTGCCCACAATGTGGGGTTAACAAGCTATCTTCGAGGTCGCTAAACTCTTGACAGAGTGATTTTGGTCTTTGGAGGAGCAGTAATCTTGGGAAAATAATGTGATGGTTTCCTCTTGCCTTCTACACCGCCAAGCTGCTGCTGACCACTCTTACATTAGGGTCCCTTAGTCGCCTTATACGACACCCACGGGAAGAGACGGGTCCGTCCTATTCTAAAACTGGGCACGACACGGACTTCGCATTTCTTATGTATGTAATAATTTCTTATAGCTTAACGAATTTTCGAGTCCAGACACCAGAAACCTCCCACCTCCACTTCATTAAGGGAATTTATTGAAATTTAATTTCCCAGGTGTTGGTTGGTGGATCCGGGGCGACTTACTCCGCGTCTGCGTGGAACGCCTCGCCCGAGCCTCATACATGGCGAAACAGGACCCGATGGACGCTGCTTTGTATTACTTGGCAATGAAGAAGAGAATGCTCCTGTGGGGCCTTTTCCGATCCAACAGGGACGAAAAGATGACGGCTGTAAGTATTTCCTTATTTTATTTTGGGTTGTTTTAGCAGCAAAAGTTAGTCGAATTCAATGATCGATGTCCAGTTGTATTTTAACAATTAGATTAACCTAATCTGGTCATATTTATTTTTCTAACGCGAATGCTCTTGATCATAACCACCATCTCTTTCTGTCGTTATCCTATACCATTTGACAAAAGGAAATGGTGTTGCGATTGTGCTCCGACTCTTTCGAGTGCTTAGACATAGCTTTTGGTCAAATCACACCAAAATTATAACGGTGAAATTTTATTATTGACTCAAGTTATCAAAATCTGTCTTTTCGTTTTACAGTTCTTCGCGAATGATTTCACGGAGGACCGTTGGCGTAAAGCGGCGTTAAAAAACGCCTTCGTGTTACTCGGCAGGCAAAGGTTTGAGCACGCAGCAGCCTTCTTCCTTCTCGGTGGCGCCTTAAAAGATGCTCTAGAGGTAATTTCATTGACTATTTTGCAAGTCCAGAGTATATTCTTAAGTAAGTGGGCTAATAAATGTTGATGTTTTTATTTAGGTGCTTATAACACGTCTAGGCGATCTGCAGCTGGCTATGATTGTGGCAAGATTGTACGAGTCGGATAACCCTGCGTCGCCAAGTCTCAAGAAACTACTTATGGATGAAATTCTTGGGTAAGGAACCCGTTGAATTTACGTCACATTTTCCAATATTGTGTAACTTTGTGTGTATTTAAAGAAAGAAAGAAAGAAAGAAAGAAAGAAAGAAAAAATAAAATTAAAATCATTAACCTGCCCTCTCCCAGAGGCACAAATTTGTGCCCAAATTCCTTTGATCCTGTTATCCTGGGAGATGACAGATTATATCAACCAAAACATGGATACCAAATAAATTCTAGGCCTTATTTTTTAGCCTTACGTATTCGGGAGATAAAAAAAAACCATGCGTTCTAACGTCATGTATCAATTTACCAAATAAATGTTAATTTTCCACGAATTCGTTAAAGCCCAAAATAAATGGAACAAATAGTTTGGTTTTAATTTAACAAGAAGATGCCTTCTGAACTAAAAAAAAATAGCTGGAAAACTTCGATATATGCTAGTAATGTTTGTTAATTTTACGTAATATTTCTACAGTGGTGAAACCGAAGATGGCGAATTGGACCTAGAGAAAGCCCATCCGGATCCCTTCGTCCGCTCCATGGCTCTATGGGAACTCAAGCGCTACACTGAAGCTCTGGATACTTTACTAACCCCCGCTGGGAGGTTGCATGCGGCCAGAGACAACGAACCGATGCCGAGCGTGTTCAACTTCTACGTGTATTTGAGGACGCATCCGAGATTGAAGAGGCATAATTTGCCTAGTCAGGTTGGTGAAGAGATGTGTTAATTTTTGTTTATCAGCGTCGAGGAATGTTATTGAGGATTTAGAGCTGTAATTACTGTCGTACTTTCTTCCCGCTTTAATATGTAACATTATACATATAGCCACGATCATTATTCCTTATTCAGCCCCCTTCCGATTTAGATACGCTAATACAAAAACAAATCATAGTTTTATATTGTTTAGCTATGAAGGATTCATTTAAAAATATGCTATGTTACATGTATTATAAATTGAATTGATTTTATACCATAGCTGTTGCCCGCGACTCCATCTGCTATGTATTTGATTATCGCTATCCTGTGTTAACTATGCAATTTTGAGAGATTATAACTATACTATATCCTTCTCGGGGTCTCAAAACTATGTCCATTCATACCCAATTTTATCTATGTCGGTTCTGCGGTTTAAGCGCTAAGTGGTAACAGACGGATAAACTCTAATTACTTTTACATTTATGATATTAGTAAGAATTGTAATGACACAGCAAGGAAACTTAGTGTAAATTTATGTAATTGATATATCATTGCCTGAAAAAGGATTAATTTGTGACCCATTTTAAAGAATAGCGTAGCAATCAACGTTGTCAATAAATAAATAATGGAAGAACTTTCAAGTGCTGCGACAGCGATTCCCCATCAGTGTTACGGCTGTTTCACCATCCATTGATTAGTGTTAACTGGCGGTTAGGTGTGATGCCGTCTCTATTCGTTTTGTTCGAATAGACAAAGACGGCATCACATTTAACCGTCGGTAAACGCTAATCAATGGATGGTGAAACAGCCCCTTAGTGTAAAGCTGCTCTAAAAAAAACTTTGCTCTCTTCCTAGGGAGCCACTCTCGCTCTCCTGCAACAAGAAGCCGACGAAGGCATAACGCGTCTCGAGCGCCGTCTCTACTTCCAAACAGCTCACGGCCACTTCAAGGCCGGATGTCCCGCCTTGGCACTGGAAGTGCTGTCAAAACTGCCAGCGCGAATCCGCGACGAGAAACGACCCGCGCCTGTGTCCGCGCCCTCCGTTGATGAGGCGACTATACACACGGGGCAATTCACCGAGGAAAGTGCCGCGAAAAGTATGTATTATTATTTTGGACAAAAACGTTTTATCATGGTAGTTTTTTGGCCAATGCCATAGAGTATTTGAACTGAAGTCGCCCCCAAAATAGATACATATTCAATTAAGTAATAAGAACATAAATAAGTGCAAATTTGAATTTACTAATTCGAGTAGTATCCGGCAGTTCTGTAGCCATGTAATCAGCCGTATTGAATCTAAACGCTTCTACGTAGATTTCATTTTACAATGCAATATTTTAGTGACTTCTGTCATATAATGGCTACATTTTTTTTTCAAGAGCTATCAATCATCTTTTCGCTATTCTACGCTAGGTGGCAGCATATTGCGGACCTACAATTTTCATTGACGTTCCCTACAATAGACTCACAACGATATACGGCTGTCGTAGACTTCTAATTATGCTACCGGGTCGAAAATTTTCCTTTTTTTTTTATTAGAAGCTACGATTACGACACATAATCGACAAAATTTCAAAGTGTATAATTGTTTTTCTATTCCATGCACCCATCATATTTCTCAATGGCATGCAAACCTAACTTAATACCCTTTCTTTTTCCCAACCGCAACCGTCTGGACTATCAGATAGCGAGCTTCCTGATTCGGAGGTTGTAAATAATGGTAAAGAAATATTTACAAATATTATGTATAGATAACAATGTATTTTAACCTAATAATTTAGAACTAGAATAAGTGTGGTGTTAATTTTAATGCGATATGTCATAACGTTGTGTCAGTCCAGCAATATGGAGCTTGTAGTCAAATGCGGACTTCTGTTATCTGTGTCACTTCTAGCAGTATCTGAGTGAATCTGTCTAACAATGTAATTAATTAAAACGTCTACTATTGTGTACCTATATTTTTGTACTTGACTGTAGAACAGCTATGGATATGGATAATCGATTAATGTTAAGACGTAAAATTACATTAGTTAATTTGTCTTGTAGTACCTGAAGTGGCAGCCGCAATGGACTGGGGCGCTTCTGCAGATATGGATTGGGGTGCGCCGGTCAGTGCCGCCAAAACGGACGAACTGGTCCTTACATGGGAGGACAACGAAGAAGACAAGGGGTAAGTTATACTAGCTAGCTAGCTAGCTGGATATCCTACCACCATAGGTATTGTAAATGGGTCAATCCACTTTTTCTTGTTTGTTATTCTGACCCGTTGTCCAAGAGACAACAGTGACTGAGTTTCTTAAAAAAACTGCAATGATATATGCGACTAATATGCTTAGGAGATAGTCTATAAAAGAATGAGCTTGTTACTATGACAAAAATGTATACTCGATGAATTTTAACCACAGAAAACATATAGAAACTCGGTGGTTTTAAAGAGTTGTCCAGGGGACGTAACCATGGCAACGTGGTACAAGAAAAAAAAAGTTGATCTATCCAAATGCGAAACGTTGTAAGTCTGTTTATTTTTATGACATTTTCACGCAAAAACTACTGAACGGAACTTGATTAAATCATATGATACTTTTATCGTGGGTAAATTGTCTAGATTCCGTGGGATAGCGATAGAGGAATTCGTCGTAGAAGCAATAGCTAGTAAATGTCTAAAGGGCGGGTATGCGTGCGTGTGTCTGTGTGTGTGACGTTGCCAAGCGACGGTGACGCAGAAAAATTACAAATTATACCAAGCAAGAACGTGTATATTAGGACCGCTTGCACGGTTCAGGGTATAAAAATTAAAGCTTTAATTAAAGATTCAAATATTTTTGACACTAAAATAGAATGTTATTGTTACAGCATCAAAAGTATACAGAGAGTTCCTGACCATGGGGCTTTAATACAGGGTTCGATTCTAGTCGCATAACTGAGCTACTTTTGTTCTGCTACTTTTTACAAATATGACCACTGTTAATTTCGTTTTTTTTTTTCATACAAATTAAATGTAATTTTCAATGTATGCGATACAATACTAAATTGACGGCACATTGAAAAATGTTTATCTTAGAGATGTCAAATAAATGACAAAAAATATTTCAAGGCTCCCGTACCAAGAGACAGCGATAACACCGCCATGTCCGATATAGTTAGAGTCATTCACAATGACGCGTCCCGTGGTTCTTATTACAATGTCGTTTATGTCTAACTTTGACATAATCACGCGTCTTCGTGGATGGCACCAGGTATACACTGATTTAACAATTAAACTTTGAGGATCAATAAATGATCTAAAATTAAGTTTTTTGAAAATTTTACAAAACAAAAGTAGCTTTGTTTCGTGAGTAGAATAGAACCTTGAATTTAAAGCCCCATGAAACACCCTGTACAAATTTGGCACCTATACTAGATAGTTTCAGTAGACGTATGCAAACAAAACCAATCGATCCAGTCTTAGAACATTCTGCTGCTTTTTTATCTACTTATAGATTTTGATTAACGATATACAATACAATGTTGTTCAAATCAGTTCCGAAGCATCAGGCGCTTCTACCCCGCCTCTAGAAATGAAGATCGGAGCCAAAGACGACCCAGAAGGGGACGGCGCTCTGGAAGCGAGCGAGAAAGAGAAGGAAGAGGAGCCGCCCACCGTAGATATTATGGCGCAGCAGCTCAAGTTTACCGCCTGTCTCAAGATACTGATGGAGGAACTGAGCACGCTCGCTACTGGCTTTGAAGTTGATGGTTAGTGCAATTAATATCTATAGTATAGAGTATAGACCCTATAGGGCCTTGAGTTTAGAACATTCGCCGGGTCTCGGCCGATTCTTGGCAACTAGTGCTGAGACAAAGGAATATGTCGACAGTTAAAAATGAATGCTCTATGACGTAAACAGTTGATTGGTTTTTGGAGTCTTTTTGTATTTTTTATTTGTGGTGTAGGGGTATGGCACGTAGCACGGAATGCTGAGGACCTGGGTTCGATTCCCAGTGCTGGTTTTTCTGTGCATCCATTTTTCAGTTTGTATTTTAGAGATGTAAATAGTTGATTAATCGACTGAGTGTAACTTGGGTCGCTATTTCGTTTTGTAAATATAACTTCATCATCATCCCATCCCATATACGTCCTACTGAGGGCACAAGCCTCCTCTCAAAATGAGAGGGTTTGGAACTTCATATATACCATTGAATTGCTTCACAAATATGTGCAGGGTTCCTCACGATGTTTTTTTTTTCACCATTTACCTCGCGGTAATTTTCAAATGTAATTTCGCACATGAATATCGAAAAATTCAGAGGTGAGGGCCCGGATTTGAACCCACGATCTGCTTGAGAGGCTGTAGGTCAAATCACGACTGTTGCCAACGTCCATACCACGTTAAAATATGACTTGTCTAGGTGAAAATCAAGCCTTGCTTTATCTTAAAAATTATTATTTTCAACAGGTGGCCATCTCCGCTACCAACTATACATCTGGTTAGAACGAGAGGTGGAAGCGCTACGTCGTCTCTGCGGCTACGCGTCGGCCACGGGGGCCGCGGGCGGCGGGGAACTGATCTGTGCCGATGCCGACCCACCGCCGCTGCCTGAACGGCCGACGTTGCATCAACTGTTGATTAGGGAGAAGGCCGACTTCGAGGCGAAAGTGCAGCGGGCGGTGCGGAGGAAGAAGTGGCTTAAAGGTGAGTTTTGCTGTTGATTTAGTGAAACTCCGGGGTTTGTGTGGCGGGTGGCGGCGAACTAATCTGTGCTCAGACCAGCCGCCATTGCCTGAACGGAAAAGGCTGTCTTCAACGCGAAATTGCAGCGGGTGGTTCGGAGCAAGAGTGTATAGTGGTTGACTATAGCATCAGACTACAAACGAAAGTATACAAGTACGAAAAAGAGTGTAATATTACAATTAACTTGTCGTCTCCCGCTGGAGCAGATCTTTATCGAATTTCCATGGTTTGTCGTTGTTTTTTGTCCGATAAAAGACCACTTTAGGTGAAAACTAAGAAGGATTACACATTTTTTTATAGTTGAATCTTTTAATAATTGTTCAATGCTATTTATTACCTAACTAATAAGTAAACTACTAAGGGCAGTGCAGGGTTAAAAAATAAAACCGTTTACCCTGGGTTATGAATTACAGTTCTATACATTTTGACACTACTTAACCCTGGGTTAACAGTTAACTCGCAGTTACATATTTTAGCTTGGTCTGCGTAAGCCCACCTAAATGACTTTCTGCAAAGTTTCTTGCGGCGCGTTCTTCTTAACAATGAAATACATCCGAATGGCTGGTAGTGTAACAGAAGAAGTTACATGTATTTTACAGAATATGTAGTTTACAGAATAAACAGGTTTTGATTTTACCCAATTGTTGCAGCCAACGAAACCCTCCTCCGCACCCTGCTTTCATACTGCTCGCTGCAAGGCGCCGGCGGCGGCGGCCTGGCGTCCGTCCGCATGGAACTAGTTCTGCTGCTGCAAGAATTGGGACAGGATAAGCAGCACCAGCAGTTGTTGTCGCCGCTGCCGTTCCCCACTACGCTGCCGTTGCTTGCCGCTGCCGTCGCCACCAATAACACTGTCGTTGCCGACCCAGTGCGACATTTGCAGGTACTTTCTTATACCGCTAGACGCTAGACTCACACTCAATTTAGATACGTTCAGCCAGCCCGCCTACTTGCGTGTGGCAGTAGGTTGCCGGTTGCCGGTCTCGGCTAGTCGCGTGGCGCGTAATTAATAGGGATGTTGACGCCATTAAAAAATAATTCTTTATTTTGACCTGAAAACCAGATTAATTTTCGATTTACTGTAAAACTAGATTTTTTGTTGCTTTAAAACAAATAAATAGTTAGTTGATTGAGTTGGCGAACAAATAGCGACTTATGACGTCATAAGTCGCTATTGCCATTGAAGAGAACTGTGTTTTGACAGCTCATAAAATGTACGTCAGCTGATTGGTGGTGTCAACATCCCTTTCTGTCATTTGTTCGACGAACCATGATATCTAAACGCTTTTATAATCCGTATTAAGAATATGCATGTCGTAAGAGTAAGAAAATTGTTATACCTAAAACCTAAACTTAACTTTTGTTTGAGAGTGAACTTTCTTACATGACTCTTGAACCGTTTTACCAGTAACTTTTAATCATTTTACTCCATCTTATCTTACGTAATTATTTTAATAGACAAAAAAAAACATTTTTATGGACGAACTATCTGTATCCCGCGACTTCGTCTGCGAAGAATCGCTCTATCTATCGATGTCCCGCGGGAACTGTACACTTTTCCTAAATAAAACTTTATACGTGAAAGCATAATAGACAGCAAACTCATATTCGCATTTGTAATATTCGTTAATAGATATACTAATTATTTTGTTTTTCTCGGAAAGCATAAAGGTTATTAACTTTTGTATGTTTGTCAGTCGGTAGCACACGACATGCTCGGCACACTCAGCGAGATGGGCATACCGGGCGGGGCGGCGACGCGTCTGCTCCACACTTTGCGGGAGCTGGCCGTCGCTCTGTCCGCCTGTATCTACCAGAGCCTGTGCGATTCTGATACCTTCACGCTGAAACATGGACCACACCATACCGACGGGTAAGATAATGTTACATTTTTTTAACGGAGCAAGTGGTTTTTAAACTGACCATTGATTTACTTGTATCTCATCTGATTGTGAGGCCTAAAATGTGGGTCACTGATTTAATAACAACCACAGGGCGAATCCAGGACATCACACCCCCTCCCCTACGACCTATGTCCTGGGCTGGGTCCAAGATAACAGTAGATATTTTTGTGAAGTGATTGATTTTTAATAGAATTGATTTCGTTGTTAATGTTATTTTACAATACGTATAAATAAGTATCACTCAGTATCAATGTTTTTTTCCACGAAACAGTAACGAAGATTGAAAGACACTTTTGCTAAAAAGTATCCTTTCAAAAGTGTTTATATTGAATTGATAACAGTTTACATTATTTAGTGATACCTGATAAAAAAAAGGAAATACATAACTCGAAGAGACCCTTCTTTTCACAGCATAATTGCAGAGACTCCTGGTACCCACTCGTCCCATATGCTCGCACGGCAAAGGCGTTATTCTACAGAAGAACTTACTGTTACCACACCACCTAACAAATGGCCAGGTAAAAGCGTTTTTTTTTTTCTTAGAAGTAGTATATTAAAAAACGCATAATGTAGACTTCTGTATTATCCATTCAGCTTTATAGCGGTTATCGCCAGCAAAAAAATGATAGATAGTTTCCTGGCAAAAAAAAAGTTCTATGTAATCCCTCATTGAGATTATCCGAACATATTAGACACGTATTTTTAACCGACTTCAAAAAAGGAGGAGGTTCTCAATTCGTGTGTGTTTTTTTTTGTTTGTTTATTACGCGATAACTCCGCCAATTGTGGGCCGAATTTCAAAATTCTTTTTTAGTTCTAAAGGACATACTTCCGAGGTGGTCCCATTGACACCAAGTTAGGATCTGATAATGGGATCTTAGAGAAACCGAGGGCAACCCTCGAATTTTTAAAGCACACCTATAACAATGCAAGTACAGTCGGCAAAAAAAGCTTGTGTTAAAAATGAAATTTTAACAAAAACATTTCTTTTATCACCCAAACAAAAAAATACAAAGATGAACCGCGTTATAAGCGGGAGTGGGGGACTGTCGCACCTTGCTAAAAAATGTCACACGTCGTGACTACACGCGAAACTTACTGGTTATATATGTTTACAATATTTTCCGATAGTCTAACTGACAGACTAATTAAGTCTACGAAACTAGCTCATTCAGTTCTTTAAGCAGCGTTTCCACCAGAGATGTGCGAGGATGTGTTGCGAGGAATATGTTTTTCATTAACCAGTACAAACGCATCATTTACCTCGCCTCGCTCCGCTCATCTGTTTCCACCAGATGAGATTCTATTGGTTAAGAGTCCACCCACGCCAAACGGCGCGAGCGGTTTTGTACCTCACCCCCGCGACCCCTCTGAGATAGATCGCGTGCAACCGCGATTTGTTCGTAGGCGTTATGTGACAGCAACGCGTTTTCGCGCGCAGCGCCGCGAAATACGGTACCGCTAAAGTTTTTCAGAAATGTCAAAACGATCGTTTGTTATGGAGTTTGTATTGAATACGTCATAGACTGACTGCTATGACAAGGCTATGACGTTACAATTTTCCACGTTCAAACTGATTCAATTTTATGTACTTAGGTAATTCGTTTTTATTAACTTGAAAATCGCCAAAATTACGAAAAATGTGAAAATTCGGTTATTATGAGTATTTTCAAAGCTGCATTCCAATACAGTACAATGACTCTTTATTGTACTCCGGTCTGAGTGGAGAGCCTTGGGAGAGGCCTATACGAGTATGCCCAGCAGTGGACGTCTTTCGGGTGACATGATGATGGTTATGATGATGATTATCACAATACTAAAGTTCACCTAAATTTTATTTTCTTAGGTACACTTTAATTTAACTATGGCCTATGAAATACACCTACATTTCTAAAAGTGTATTAGTAATTTCTTGCAATACCTATATCAAAATATTAAAAATTATTAAAAATTAAGCAAGATATATTTCTCAAAATGTAGACAAAACTGAAGATAACTTATAATACCTATACTCATTTAGGTAGGTATACACTAAAATATGGATCCATTTGCAGATATCGATTTTTTATTTGAAAACCAAAAACCTCATTAAAATTTGCTTCGTACAGTCGGATAAAACATTCAAAGGATATAACATTGCCTGGCGGGCAATTTTTTCAATCACAGGTGGACATTATATTGAGTAAAATTACCCACGTTTATAATTTTATAAAGCACTTACGTTTACAAACTTAAATTTTAATAAACACAAAATAAACATTGTACTTTGCTCTGATAACTGTTATTTTTATATGTTTTATGTACAATAGAGAGTTATATAAACCCTTTATTGAACAAAAAATACTCATTCGTGACAATCGATTTTATAAGAAAATGGCCCTAAGGCAAAGTTGACGGTTTTTTGCCCAAAATTCAGAACCAACATAAAAAATACAACCGAATTGATAACCTCCTCCTTTTTTCTGAAGTCAGTTAAAATTACGTAGGCATATAAAATGGCGGCTTTCGTCAACATCAAAAAGAGAATCTTCTGTACTTTTATATTCTGTGAGTGTTTAGATACAAAATAATTTTATTTTTGCATATCACGGGCAGTTTCGGCATCAGGCTTCTAATAGACTCTCGTTAATAATCCCCCTTTTTACAGCCCTTAATGCACAATGTACTTTTGTGTCAATATTAGTTCCAATTCCAAATATTACCCGCTATGATCCTGTTACAACAAGGCCATAGTCGGTAGGAAATACAAACTGAAATATAGATGCACAGAAAAACCAGAAAAAGAGACCAGCATCCTCAGCATGACAGAGGTGTCAACTTCTAGATTTTTTCTCGCCTGCTTGCCTAAATATCAAAATTTTCCAGGCGTTACTTCCTGTCAAAGATCAGCAATTTGTATTCAATCAGTGTTCTATCAATGTCGTATGTATACAAACACCTCTATATTATGTTTGAGTTTTCTAATAATTTTATCATATTATTTATGAGTTAAACGCTAATAACCAATAACAAATTATAACAACAACAGTTTGTATATGACACTAAAACACCGAACTAGGCCACGATGTCCCTTATTTTTAATAGGAAGTACCACCTACAAAACTTTGATATTTCGGCAAGTAGTAGGTCAATGTATGGTTAATTCTTAGAAATAAAGTTAGAGGTGTCACTACTTCAAAACCAAATAAAAGAAATGTGTCTTTTTATTTGGTATTTTTTTTTTATTAATATGATAACTAGTATTAGTTTTTTGAGTGGCGATGTAAATCTATATAAAGAACAACTTTAAAATTTGAAACAAATCGCTTGATTACATACTGATATAAAAAAACAAAAGTCAAGAACTGACACAAGTAGGATATTCATACTCAACATAAATATTCTTGGAGATACGAGTACTCGCAGAAAAAACTGTGCCCATTTGATAAAAGGGACGGCTTACTAGAAAAACCAAACTATGAACTGAACTGTTACCTAACGACTAAATGCAATCAGTTTGTCTGAATTAATAAATTATTCACTATTTTAATTGTACTTTAGATTTATAAAGAGTGGAGAAATTACGTATAAAGAAAGAAAGAAGGATATTTTATTAACACTAATACAAAAAGCACAAAGTGCAGTATTTGAACCTGTAAGTGAGAACTTTTTCTACTATTATAACGCATGTGGGCAATGTTGTCTAAATAACTTTGCCCGTTATAAAATTCAATCAATAAGTTACTTTGCCCAACGATTAATAAAGTAAATATTTGTTTTATATAAGTCATGTTATTTAGTGGGTGTCTCAAAATAATGTAGGTACTTACTGTACTAAAATAGTGCTTGTGTAGTGTAGATGTATCATCATCTTGTTGAGAGACCTCAGTGCGTTTTTTTTACTGTAGAACATATGTTAATCCAGGGTATTTATTACCTGTATGGCAAATTTCATGCAAATCCGTTCAGTAGTTTCTACGTGAAAGAGTAACAAACATCCATCCATCGCCATACTTAAAAAAATGTTTAGAATTTTTTTTGTAGAGAATTTTATGTAGATTACTTATGTTTTAGAACATTTTTTGCTGTGGTTTACGAGTTATTTACGAAAAACTAAATGGGACTTTTACACAAACTCCTCCCCACCCGTTAGCTCTACCCCCACCCATCAGTACTTTTAGTATGTGGTCTAAAACACCATCCCCTACAACTATGCCAAAATTGACTTATACGCGAGTTTTTCCCCGGAGAGGCAGTTTTTGGTCTTCGTTGGGTAGGCTATATACTCGTACCGTACTATGACACGTATTAAGTTTGAACACATGTCCTATATTCCTACTATGGTAGTTATCAGTTTATAAGTAATAGACAAAATATGGAGCCAATAAAACTATTTAGACTACTAACCAATTTTTCTACCCTTACCTAATTCTTGTAATAAACAACAAACTTACTTTACAACTTCTGACATCTTCTGACATGTTGTCTGTCATTGTACGAATACTGAGTGCTTCTTGTTTTTTTTGTGCGTTATTTAATTTATTTTCCGGTGTTGACTATCCTAAAACACCTTAAATACCCAAAATACAGTGATAACGTAATTTAATAATAATTTCCTTACTCATAGATTGAGTGTTATGAAAGAAGTGTAAATGTAAAAGTTTTTTTTCGTAAATGAATTTTGTGGAGAAAAGCGACGCAGGTCAATCAGGCAGAGCACCTAAGCGCTCACTGTTTCTCTGCGTTGAAGTGACAGAGAAGCAATATGTCGTCGGCGTGGCGTAAGTCTTTGCTCATCAAAAATTTGCAAATAAAATAAATGCAAAGAAATTACGATTTAGATTTAAGAAATAACACAACAGATATTATTATTACGTTTTGTTTGTAAATCAGACTTAGTAATTTGATTATAGTGTCTTTATAAATAACGGAGTATTTTTGGTTTCTAAATCAAAGTAAGAGCTCACTTTGGCAATAAAATCTATCGAGCCAAATTAGTTTAATCGTGTTTTGAAAGCAACGACTAACTCAGGAATACGATCAAGATTATCGTAATATTTTTTTTATTGCCACGAAATACACCAATTTTATACCACGTCTCTTTAAAAATAGCAGTGATTGGCGTTGGTCGGCTCTTAATGAAAAAACACATCCCTCGTAACACATCCTCGCACATTATTGATGGTAACGCTGCTTTAGGCTAGCCTGGCCGACCCGACAGCAACCGTTACAATACAAGACCTCATTCCCACAGGTGTATCAGCACTTCGCGGCCTTGCACTTCGCGCGGCAGAGGAAGAAGAAGCTCCTAGGTTACCTGTGTTACTAGCGGAAGCGTTCTGCGCGGTGTATCTCGCGCTGCTGGGCTGGGCTTTGGCAGCCAGGGACGCGCATTTGTTGTACCGTCTGGCGGCTCATACAGCTGATGCTAAGGCGCACTCCAAGCTCTACGGCGGTGGTGTGAGGAGGCTGCTTACTACTGCGCCGGCGCCGCCACAGGTAAGCAAACTATACTATACCAAGCTCCTGTACCACTAAGATTACAAGGCTACGAATCTACATGATAATTAAGTTTTTCATACAAAAAAGTGACAGTTCGTGGAATTGTAGCACTAGTAACGTTTGGTCGTTTGGGGCTGTGGTTCCTGTAAAACGATGAACATAACTTTACAGTCTTTATAATCACAAAAAGGTTAACCTTTCGATTAAATTTACACTGACATGCTATTTTACTTTTCATGTTATTTGTTCACTTGATTCATTAACTAGGGTCATTTGACTTGTTCTGAGAATTTATTTAAGTCACATCCTCGTATATTTGTCGTCGCCCGGTTGCCCCCCAGATCATGAAGTACCTAAGCATACCATTAAATGGCGGTGTTTCATGAAATACCCAGGAATTTCGTGTTCTGGCGGATTCTACGATCAGGCGACGACATGGAGTCTTACTAGAAACAGTAATTAACTAAAAAAATGCGAAAAAAATCTTTTTAAATTTTACAACTCAAACTGCGCCTCAGTAAAATACATAAACACTTCTTTTCAGCCGAAATTAGTTGAGCGTACCGAGGGTACTTCCGTGTGGTCGTCTCTGCGAGAGAAGCGAGCGCTTCTGAACATGCGTCTACTGGGCCTCGGGCCCTCAGTGCCTCATAAAAACATACAGGAAGGACGCCCGACGTACAGGGAGCAATTCGTGCCGCCATACTGCAGTATATTGACGTTCCTACTGACAAAGGTAAGGCTTAAATCGGATAGCAGGTGAAATACATGCGTAAAAATATAGTTTAGAAAGAAAAGACATTAGCTTTTGATGAAGCCGTTTTCTTTTGGTATTTTAACCGTGAGAATGTGATCTTGTTCGTAGCCGACCTATGAACAAGATGCAGAGAACTATGATTACGATTCGGCGGAATCGGGAGCTGAAGATCCGGAGGACAGCGCCAGCGAAGCGGACGACGATGACGTTTTCGACACCACCGTTACCAGGTACGTTTTTTTTTTGACTACATTCATGGTACCTAGAGTGTCTACCACAATTGCTAGGGTTGTCCCTAATCTTAAGGGCTCGAATGAATTTTAGTACACGAAAAAAAAACTGTTATTAATCACGGATAAGAATTATAACTTCACCTTCATATTTAGTCATTTATTTAACACATGTTTGCTACAGTCACGTGTCTATTGCCCTCGCCTTCGGCTCGTGCCCCCAAGTATTGCTTTTTTCTATCGTCCCTTAGCGTGTATTTTCCCGTCTATCTATCTCTAATCCAGGGTTGCAGTGGATAATTATCACGATAATTACGGACTGATAATATCGCGTATGATATTATGCTAAAAGTGTATAGTGTATCTTAACGCAGGAAATATTGTGTGCAACTTTTTCGCGTCGATTGTGTGCATCCGAACACGTAAAATTTAACAATAACAAATAAAAAATATCTTTATTATCTGTTTTGTTTTTGGATAATCATCCGATGATTATTTTGAATCAGCTCAAACGAGTATTACCCACTGCTCAACTATTCATAGCTAAGCAAATACCAGTTGAGCCGATGGTTTTCCCTGCTCAATATGATGCAGTTGAGCAACCTAGTTAAGCATTGGGAGGAAGGGTTACTTGATCACTGTGTATTATCCACTGCTCAACTATAACAAAAAACTAAAAAAAAACAATACGGTATTTGACAACTTCTGATTTTGCCATATCTTATTATTATTACGAAAATATAGATATACAGATAGTGTTTAGCGAAGAGAAAATTTAAATCGGTTAAAATCTATATACCTGTCTCTTTCTCAAACGCTTTTCTCTATGCAGCAAGTATGGCGGTACTGGCGTGTGACGTCACATGCCAGTATGTCTTTCTCTGTCTAATCTTGAATTTCAAACCTTCATAACTTTGTTATTTGTAAAGGTAGCTTAAAAATTGTTTTTCTATTCTATAACAGGCATTGTGTAGTTTTAATTTATAAAACATATACAAAATAGTCAAATACCGTATTGAGCCGTTGGTATTGCCCACTGCTCATCTTTATGCAGTTGAGCTATATACATATAGTTGAACAGCGATGAAAGATGCCCTAATCTCAGTCAACTTTACTGCCACCAGAGTGGAGAAACGCAGCAAGCTAGTGAACACAGAGCATTCAGACCCCGATTCTTATTCATGGTGTCTCATGCGAGTGGCGGTTCTGCGGCTCGCACAACACAAACTGCAGAACTTCCTGCAACTGTGCGGTATCGAGATGTCAGGTAACTTGGCAACTGTAATATCAATTAATCGTTATGTTAAGTGACATGAAGTTTGGCGCGGGCGTTTTATATGCAATGTTAATGTCCACGATGTCATTTTTGGGCATCTTCTCCATTCGCAACCCTTAATTTAAACTTATTAAATATTTGATTTTTTGCGATAGAAATACTGTTCAAGAAATATTCTTTATAGTTTTTTTTTAATTTTTTACTTGTATAACACATGGTTTATAGGATAAATTACCCAATATTATGGTTGTATTTCGTATTAGAGCTTGCAACAACCAGTCCGACCGTGCACGGCGCTTTGCGTCGCGTGGACCAATGGCAGCAGCAGCTGACTGAAAACCTGGAGGCGCGCCCGCCGCCACCGGACTATATCCCCGGTTGCTTCCCGGAACAATTGCCGGCTGGGCCGCCCATCAACAAGTACAGGTCAGTTCATTCACAGATCCCGGGTGACTTGTTGATTACGTAACTAATAGGAGACCAGTGGGTGATTCGTCATGTACAATCGCGGAAACTGAATCACGTAACGTACCTATTGAACCCTTGTGCTGCTAATGTCGTATTGGTATCCTATACATCTATGAAAAAAATCATAGCGAAATTGATTATGAAAAGGTATGTGATTCAGCTTCCTTGATTGTACCTATAAAAGAGTTCATGTTCAGATATGCAGACGTTTTAAAAAGTATTGTGCGTAGTTTTAAATCCAAATATTGGCTTTGCTTCAGATGTCTCTTGGAAAAACACAACACGCCGTTCAATTCGAATTTATATAGCGCCGCTCCAGCGAGGCGATTATGGAGTTTCCTTGTTCGACAAGAGTTGGTGCAGGTACACTTCTATTTTTTTCATTATTTATTACTAAGATTTCTTACTATTGAATTAAACATTGCGTTGTAAGCCAATATGTGAACGTTTCTACCGACTGTACACAAATAACATAATGGAGCGGAAACAGAACAGTGTATGTTTGTTACTCTTTCATGCTAAAATGACTGAACTTGGATGCAATTGGGTATGTAGACTGCTAGATCATCGGAATAATACATAAACTACTTTTTATCCTGCTATCCCTACAGAGTCGGGATTTATGCACATAATTTCCTGAAATCCCAACTTCTAAGTATTATATGAAAAGTAAGACATATGAAATTTTACACGTGTATTCTCTGTACAATGTAAGTAAAAGAACTTGCGAATCCACATGGAAATTCGGTAAAACATGTATTTCAACTGTCAGATCTCACACGAGCGAAGTCACATGAAAGTAGAAGGTAGTGTAGGAATAAATACTTTTTTAGTCCACAGCTTCATACTAGATATTTTTTAGTGTCTAGCCGAAACCGAAACCTAATTTCAGCTGTGTTGCAGTTTTGGCAGAATCCTACACTGAAACTATAATCACGGACTACCCTAGTATATATTATCTAAATTTACGTTCCTTTTAGCTTTTGCATATATTTATATACCTACATAGTTTCTAAAAATTTAAGTAGTTCTCTCTTCTATTTGAAGTAGAATATTAACGTACGTTACGACGAAACATTTGCTGATACGCGGATGGCGGACCCCACGTAAGCCCACGAACCCAGTTTCGGTTTCCATTCTAGTTTCCGTACATCTGCCGAAATCCAAATTTAGTCGAAATCTCAATTTAATGTCAATATTCTTCGAAACCAAAACCGAAACCGAATATTCGTTCGGACATTACAGTATATTTATACCTACATATTTTTTTTTTAGGAAATATTCATCCGGGCAGTGTTCTCGCGGCGGCGCGCCCAGTCGGTGGCGGACGGGGGCGGCGAGCCGCGGGCCGGCCAGCCGCCGCGTGGGGACGACCTGCACAGCCCCGTACGGATCATACACAAGGAGCAGGACTCCATCGCCGCGTTCTGTCTCAACCGGGTCAGTGCTGATTGATTCGTAGATCTGTGGAGTCTGTTGCCCGATGGGTGAATATTCGAGCGTTTTGACCGCTCCCACGAAACGTCCTAGGGGCCACCACTAACTCGCGCGGGTGCACAACGTGAGCACCCGAACGGCGTGCTGTATCAATAGAGCAGAGACCCGCCACACGCAGCGCTGCTCTATTAAATGACATGAAACAAGCACGCCATGCCCTTGCCAAGCCGTGCACCAGCGCGAGTTAGCGGAGGCCCTAAATCGCTACAACATGAATCTTACGTAAAATAAACGTCGGTACGTACTGTCCTTCGTTTTCATAAAAAGTTAATTCGGAGCATTGTCTATTTTAACAATATTTACTGAGACGGTAAAAACGGTGTTTATTGATCCCAAGTTGGTTTGTTTTAATGCGCTTTCATACTTTGTTACTGTGAGTTAGGGTATGGTGCTAGAATTTGACAACCTTTTTTTACGATGTGAAGACGTTTGGTTGCATTCCGTGCATCACGACCAGTGATGAGGTGTCTCATTTACCCGCCTCCCACACCTGTCGCCCCCGACTCTAACAACTGTAGATGACATGTACGTCTTGTTATCTTTGTAATTCATGCCCATCCAGGTCGGCGGGTGCTTGCTGGCAGTGGCGACGGCGCGCGAGGTCCAAGAGATGGACGTGTCGCTGTTGCTCCGCGGCGGCGCGTGCTGGGCCGAGGACGAGTGCGAAGTGGACCTGTTGGCGTTGGCGGCCGACCCCGCCGCGCTGCCCGACACAGGCTTCCTGCTCATACAGCATCAGGACAAGTCAGTATACGAGCTTAGGCTTCACCACTGCGATTAAATGCACGTGTGGGGGAGATTCCAATAGAGAGATATCTCTCCAGGCAGGTGTTATAATAATAATAATAATCATTATCATTTATTTCAAACAATCAGTTCATATTGTGTTAGTAACAATGAGGGCTATCGTTTTTTGTCTTTCTAGATGGCGTGAGGTTTTAAGTGTGGCTTTCAAAGTCTGTTATTACGGGCGTGGAAACAAAGTTTAGAATAAAATCATATTTAATACACCTTAAAACCGTACCATAAAAATATCGCGCAACCACAGTGTTGCGTTGTTCCGTTTTGTTCGGAAAAAAGGGAGGACAAAAGTTTCCGAAAGACAAAACTGTCTCAAAACACACACATTCATTGCCCCGTAACGCATAATTGCCATAATTAATTTCAAGTAATGTAAAATATTCACCAAAAATATTCTAATTATAAATAAACCCGCGTAGCTCACCCAAAAACTATGAGATTTGACATTTCGGAGACCTCACGCTACACTAGCGCCTCTAGCGGCGAATTAATACGCGATAACCCTCATTGTCTTATTACCTACGTTAGTGTCATAAAATTAAAATTAAAACCAAAATCAAATAATTAAAACATAATTAAATTCAAATTAAGTCATTAAATATTATTTTTATGCCTGGGGACCTAAGTCATGATTAGCGTCATGATTCGACAAGAAACGTTCGATAATTTTAGTTAATACTATAAGAAAAAAATCTGCAATTGTTCTTCATGTAATATTTATTTAACAGGCCAAACAACGGCTCAATACCCGGCACGGGTAACAGTTCGCCGCAAAATCCGAACGCGCCCCAAATGCCAGTCGGTATGGCGAGCCAGACCGGCCGCGGCGCTAGCGTTGTAAGTATACTTCTTATTGGTCTATCCATAGCACACATTACATACATGATTATACAAGAACTTTCAGCGGAAGCTTGTTTCTACCGTGTAAAAAATCGGGAACGTTTCCCGTTTTATTTAATTATGTTTTGTATTGGACAGATTTGACACAAGGTGTTGTAATGTTGGACTCTACCGTCAAGAGGATAAATACAGCGAAAGCACTCTAATATTGTTAGGGTTTTGACAGTATTTGAGAGTTTTAGAGTGAAGTCTGTGATGAATGTGAAAATACAGCAAGAGTCTGTGTTTGATACGAATGCTACCATTGTGATACCAGGGGAGCACCCACGAAATTCAAAAGTCTAAGTTCGTATCATACCGTCGTTTTTACTCTCGTATACTAAATAATATTAGCATCAGCGGGACGGCAAGATATGAAGTTCGAATTTTGCACTTCGTAGTATAGGACCAGATCAGTATGGTGATAAAAGAGGTAGTCAAAATTTGACTCATATTATTACTAAATTAAAAAAAACTGGAGTTTTGATCGTAAGATCTTCGGATTAGATCATAAGGTAAAAAATAATTAACAAAAGTAGGTTGTTTCTAGTAGTGCTTTGTACCAGCGGTCGGCAACCTTTTATAGGCGAAGACCACGAGCCATTATGAGACCGCACCTGTACATATAATGATAGCCACTGACGTGCTTTGAGCAACTACGGTTGCCAAGTATATTTAAGCAAAATGCTTCTGGCAACTGTGGTTGCCAGACATACACTGCGTCGCTATTGCAGCGCAAGACAAGAGCAATTCTCGCGCAATTCTCCAGCAATTCACGCGAGCAGCTGAGTGGATAGATACCATACATTTACAAACCAATAGTTATCGGACCGCATGTTGCCAACCGCTGCTTTATACTAGACAATATATTTTAATAGCGCTGAACAATTTAGTATTAACGGGATATTAGATATCCCTCCCATACTGCATACTTACATATGATATGGGCTGATCCGATATATTACTAAACAACTAACTTGGTTTAATTCGGGTTTGGTATGTGCTACTAATTTGGATGGCAAATACTAATCAGAAAATAAAACGACGAATAAACGATTACGTGTATGCAGAATAATCGTTTAAATGATTCATTATAAACAAATAACTACAATTAACAAACAATTTTGTAAAATATGTTTGTTGATAATTTGATATGTATTAACATAGCTGTGCAAGTTATTTAATAATTGACATTGAATGAGTGTTAAGAAAAGACTGATTGTTGTTAATAATGAAATTCACAGCTGGAGCGGCGGGCAAGCCACTCAAAGCCAACTGGCCACGAAGCGTATGTTGTCACAGTACGTGGATGACATTAACTAATGCATAAAACGGGGTAAATGCTTGAACGAACCAATGGGCCAATAATCATTTCTGCTTTCCAAGCCCTTTGGAACGTTTTTCACAAAGTCATTTAAACATGAGTTTCAAGTCATATGCCTATAATTTAACTTTAATTATAGACGTGCGAACGAATTGATCTAGAGTCGAATTAAAAAAAAAGGCGCGGGGGAGGAACAAAGGCAGTCGACCAACACTATGTAATCGTCCGCTCCTTACTTTCTCCACTCTCAATCAAGTTTGTGCGCTTATCAATCGTAGTCCGCAAGATGTAAAAACCTGGCCGTTGAACATCGTCCATTTGATTTAGCTTACCATTGATTCGTTCAAAGCAAAACTGACGTGGTGTGGACTTTGTGTATGTACGTGACGTTAACTGTATTCGTGTCGTCTTCGCAGGGCTTCGCTCGTGCTTTACTACTATTACTTCTATAAATGCTGTGAGCTAACGACTTTACTTGGGGACCGCACATAATCTTGTAGTAGGGTTTATACAAAAAAACTATTCAAGACTACGGAGGACTGTGTCACATGTCTGTAGAAAAAGTCACTTGATTAACGTATTAAAAGATAAGGTTGTGCGCGCGTCGTAACAGAGAGTTGGTCGCAGGTCAAAGGCCTGCAGTTCCCGGGTTGCCACGACGCGAAATACTGTCGTCTGGTGCTCCACCGTTCGAAGCTTCTCATGAAACCGGTCAGTGACAACCCTAGCCAGTTTCGCCTCTCACTTAACAGTCACCTTCTCAACCAGCGATTTGCACTTATTTTCAGCTCGATGTATCCCTTTTTGTTTTATCGCTATGATTTTTTCCTTATTTTAATTTCGCAGGTTATTTTTTTTAGTTCATCAGGCGTTACAGTCGTAGCGATTTCGGTTCGTCTTATGACATTCATATCCTAATGGTTTATCTTTGGATTTATTATTTTATTTGTCACATTCTCATATCCATCAGAACCTGTAGCTGTCGATCGTTTTATTTTGTTGTTCAATAGGTGTTTCTGTGCGTTAGTATTGTCGTTTCAAGCTTATGAATGTTTGTGGTAAACGTATATGGTGCCTGTTTGTACGTAACTATAAAGCATGTCTTGCCCTGTCTATAAATAACATGGAATACTAATAATTAGTATAAATTATTTATATATTACTTTATTAGGTAGTACACGTTTCTTTTTATGCACTCTATGTTTAAAATTTGGTTTTGCTGCACGACTAAAATATATTTGTCTGTGTAGGTGCTGAAACACAAAATAGATAATATCAAGCGTATGGCGGCGCATCCATCACAACCATTGTGTAAGTATAATTAGAAAAATCTTCGATTTTAATTAGCTGCTTAAGCGGAGTATTTTTATTTAATTCGATTGGTCCAAAATTTATATTTATTTATTTTATTTTTATATTTATTTTTATTTCTTTTTTATTTATATTTAGGCCGCCTATTGCTTACCTTGTAATTTTCTCTGTGTACCTGTTTTCTGTATCGCTTACTATTTCTGGTGTACAATAAAGAGTAATTGTATTGTATTGTATTGTATATTTATAAAACTGTGTTTTTTATCTCATCAATAGTTTATCAAACCCTTATGTCTAGTACAATATTTAATAACTATTCAAATTAATTTCTGATACCTTGCATCACAATCTGGTCAGAGTAGAAAAACGTAAAAAAGTGCATCAAACAATAAGTTCAACTGCAGATTTGGTCTCTTTTAAAATTGACTCATCTGAAGTGTATTACAATTGAACGTCTCTCATGCAAATTCAGGCACCGCCCTAAATGGCCATTACTGGCGCAATGCTGCCTGCATTCGATAAAACTTCGCTCGACCTCGTAACATTGAACTGAATTGAACTGAAAACAATTAGGTACTTTGCTCACGCTCGACCTTATGATAGCTACGTTTATGCAAGAATTGTTGTTAATGCAATTCTCCACCTCCTCACTGTAAGAACACACACAAATCACACAAACCTATCTATCACATCACCACACTACACTGACGCGTTTCGAACTCGACCAGAGCAACACAACCTTTAGACACATCTAACATCTGGTAGCATGGTGAACGGTTGTGTTGCTCTGAAGATTAGGTCTGGTCAATGTAGTGTGGTGGTGGTGATAGATGGGTTTGTGTGTTCTTACAGTGTGGAGGACTGTATGAAACACATTTCTTGCATAAACGTAGCTATCATAACGTCGCGGTGAACAAAGTAATTGTTTCAGTTCATTGATATGGAGCTCCGCGAAGTAATGAATACATTTGTGTAGACCTGACGGGCGGCGCTGACGGCTCGGTCCAGCTCTGGGAGTGGGGCCACCGAGCTGCGTGTGGTCGCCGCGCGCGCCCCGGCGCCTTCGCCAAGGTGACGCGCGTGCGGTTCTCCGACTACGGCAACAAGTTCGCCGCCGCCGACGCCGACGGCAACTTGGCTATGTGGCAGCTGCAACCGTCCGCACAGCAACATGATACGACACAGCCGCACGCTCCGGCCAGGCCTTTCTTTGTAAGAATAATTTGACATTTTAAGAAGAGATATTATTATAGTTCAGGTGAAATGAACTGACCGGTTCTCTGCCTTTTCTTAATATTCCCAATTTTAATTTGCCGAACTCACGATTTTCTATGAAACCGTGTTTTTTTCGGAACTTTCATAAAACAAACCTAACCTCACCTACTGTGTTCTATAAAACTATTTTTTTTGTTTTCGGAGAAAATTGAGAGTTCGGAAATAAAACAGTTGGCAAGTGAAGCATTTGACTATCTGTACGAGTAAGCTTCACTTAGTACATAACAAGTTATCAATTAATATTTCCTGAATATATATTTTCGTCTAGCATTTGTCACGGGATGTAGACTGTGATTCAACTACAGTCTAAACCAGAGGTTCCCACACTTATTTCGTCTAACGCCCATTTTGAAAATCAGTTATTTTGTAGCGCTCCTCATTTTTTTTTCACCTTAAAACCTCAATGACATATTAATCTCGCCTAATGAAGGCACAAAGGTGAAGATTTTTCTGGGCTCTTACCGCCCCCTCGTGGCCTCTAGCGCCCACAGGGGGGCGTTATCGCCCACTTTGGGAAAGACTGGTCTAAACCGTTTATAACACCAGTTATAACGACATATCGGATGTAATCAACACGGAAAAAGTCTCAACACCATCATTCCGAAATAATACTGTTTTCTTGCAACTATGCTTTAATTTCATCATAACCGCATTAAATACCCAGCACAAAGCGGGACTTTTCTGCTCTAGAGCAGTAAAAATGTATGAAAATCCTTTATTGCATTGTTTTAGATTTTTTTTAATTGCACGACCAAAGAGGTAACACAAGTATTTTTGCTATAAAATTAGCCTGCATAGTGTAAAAAATCTAGTGTTAGGTTGGTCAACCTGACGGTCTTATGAAATTTGACAGATTGCGTCCAAAAAATTGTTGCTACCAATCCTACCAAAAATAGTACGTAGCCGTATATTTAAAAAAAAAACTTCGTGTGTTGGTTGTCCAACCAAACACCTCATCATGTCAGCCGAAAGACGTCCACTGCTGGACATAAAGCCTCCCCAAGGCTCTCCACTCAGACCGGTCTTGTGCTTTCCGCATCCACCGCGATCCCCGCGATCTTAACCAAGTCGTCGCTCCATCTTGTTGGACTA
>NC_133492.1:7258909-7278659 GCF_025370935.1 Choristoneura fumiferana
GCGACAAGCCACGTTACTAACCGGGCCGATTTATACCAGAACTTTGAACACTTTGACGAAAACCGAACTGTAACAACTGCTAATGGCAATGCAATCCGTGCTAAAGGCAAAGGTTCAGTTATAATCGAAGCCAATGTGGAAGGGAAACGACAACTCGTTACCCTGCAAGACGTTTGGTATGTACCGACCATTAACAAGAATTTATTCTCGGTTCTTGCGCTGCATGATAAAATTCCAAATAGCAAGTTCTCGTCAACCACAAAAGAATGCACAGTCTTTGTCAACGGCGAGAAATGCCTAATAGGAAAACGCCAACATCGAGGAGGCCTGTACAGACTCGACGTTGTTTAACAAATCTGAAAATGCACAGGAAGTGTGTGCCACGTCAGAAACTATGCAGCGTTACCACGAAAGACTCGCTCACCAGAACAAGAGGCATGTTAAAGCAATAGTTAAACGCGAACTGGGCCTAGACATTCCCCTTGAAAAGGAGACATGTGAGGGCTGCATTTACGGGAAAGCCCACAGACTAAAATTTGGCACGCGTTCTCGAGCTTCAGCGCCAGGAGAACTCGTACACACTGACGTTTGTGGACCATTCAAACCAAGCTATTCGAAACTCCAATATTACGTTTTGTTCAAAGATGATTACACAGGATATCGTATGGTGTACTTCCTGCGACGCAAGTCCGAAGTCAAAGATAAACTCGCTTTGATGATATCTCGAACAAAAGCAGCGGGATACACTGTAAAATGCCTGCTCAGTGATAACGGCGGCGAATTTGACAATAAGTCAGTTCGAAATATTCTGAACTCGCATGGAATTGAGCAAAGACTTGTCGCCCCGTATACACCGGAACAAAATGGCTCAAGTGAGAGGGAAAATAGAACTTTAGTAGAGACAGCGAGATCTATGATGTATGCACACGAAGCTATGCCTCAAGAATTATGGGCTGAACTTATAAATACAGCGGCGTACATCCTTAATAGAACCGGTCCTACAAACACCGATAAAACTCCGTATGAACTTTGGTATGGAAAGAAACCGATAATAAAGCACCTCCGAATTATAGGTTGTACTGCGTACGTACATGTACCGAAGCAAAAGCGGAAGAAGCTTGATAAAAAAGCTATTAAAGGCAGACTCGTTGGTTATGACGAAGATTGTTATCGTATTTGGATTACTGACGGAAAGAGAAACACGCTCGTCCGTTCCCGTGATGTAATTTTTGATGAGAAGCCACTTGCCGTCAACGACAATGCCCCTGTATCTGAAGAAATCGCCACAGACACGAGGGAGTACATTATGCAAATGCCGTTGCAAAATGAAGTTGAATATAACAAGCCGGCTACATCAGAAATATGCGAAAATCCTGTCACGACTGAATCTGCAAGTTACGACAGATATTCCAACGATCGTGAACAAAGTCTCGAGGGAGAATTAACAGAACAAGTTCCAACAGGAGACATTGTTCATAGTCCGCTGGAAGATCACGAACATATAGATGATCGCGACGATCTTGAAGAGGAAGAATTTCATGATGCTGACCAGTCATTGCCTCAGCCATTAACGACGCCACCGCCGCCGCGTTATAATTTGCGCGACCGTAGCGAAATTAAGCGACCTGAAAGATTTAATGATTTTGTTCTTGTTACAGAAACGTATCCATCAAATTTTTCAGATGCCATGAAGCGAGACGATAGTGAAGAATGGCATAAAGCTATGAACAGTGAAATGAAATCACTGAAAGATCTAGAAGTTTTTACGCCTTGCATGTTACCAGAAGGTAAAAAAGCCCTCCCCTGCAAGTGGGTGCTGCGTATTAAAAAGAACCCAGATGGCTCCGTTGACAAGTATAAAGCCCGGCTTGTCGTAAAAGGGTTCAAACAAAGAAAAGGTCAAGACTATGATCAAACTTTTAGTCCGGTTGCCCGCCTAGCAACAATCAGAGCTGTACTGAGTGTCAGTGCACAAGAAAGCTTACACCTTGTTCAGTTTGATGTCCGTACTGCGTTCCTGAATGGAAATTTAAAAGAAGAAATTTACGTACAACAACCTGAAGGATATAATGATGGATCATCAAAAGTCTGGAAGCTCAATCGAAGCCTATACGGTCTAAAGCAAGCTCCAAGGTGTTGGAATTCATGCTTTGAAAATATTTATTAGATATGGACTTCAAGCAGTGTGAAGCCGACTGCTGTCTATATACCAAGCAAGTAAATGGCAAGAAGCTACTCATCACGCTGTACGTAGATGACGGATTAGTAGCTGCTACAGATGAAGACCTCGCCAATACGTTTCTTTGTGACTTAAAGCAAAGACTGCAGATTACTACGAAGCCTGCGTCTCATTACTTAGGTTTGCAAATTGAAAGAGAAGAAGACGGTTCAATTATAATAAACCAAGAAGCTTATGCAAAGAGAATTTGGAGCGCTTTGGAATGGCCAGCTGTAACCCTGTTACAACACCGATGGAAAAGGAACCTTCAAGTTCAGGGAAAGCTGAAACCGAGGAAGTGGTAGTTTTTCAATATCGAGAAGCTGTTGGCGCTCTAGCATATCTCATGGTCGGAACACGTCCGGACATAGCCTATGCTGTGGGAGTTGCCTCAAGAAAACTAGAATCCCCCTCCAAAGAGGATTGGCTTAAAGTGAAGCGTATTCTACGTTACATTAAAGGCACATGTTCTCTTGGAATAAAATATAAAGCACGATGTTTACCCGGCGTGCTAGAAGGATTTAGCGATGCAGACCATGGTGGAGACCGAGAAACTGCACGATCCACTACCGGAGTTGTCTGCCGTTATTCCGGTGGTATAATTTCTTGGCTTAGTCAGCGACAATCGTCGGTTGCTATTTCTACAACTGAAGCTGAACTCGTAGCAGCCAGCGAAGCAGCCAGAGAGCTCGTGTGGCTTACAAGAATTATGCAAGACTTGACTACGCTTACAGAAACACCAACACTTAGTGTGGATAATGAAGCAGCTGTGCGGCTTGCCCACAATCCCGAGTTTCACAAGCGAACCAAGCACATCCGCATACGACACTTCTATGTAAGAGAACTGGTTGCTGAAGGCACTATAGAAGTACAGAGAATCGGCACAGCATACCAGGTGGCAGATGTTCTCACGAAGGCACTGCCTCGACCGACGTTTTCGTCTCTATGTCATGCATTGGGACTAGTGGATGTACACTATTGAGAAAGGGAAAGTCCTTACAAGAAGAAACATACCTTACAATACAGTGTACCTAACTATTTAAAATGCAAAGTGACCAATGTGCGCGACTATTTATTTTCTAAAGTGAGGGAAAGTGTTAAACTCTATGGTTGTTTCCTTAGCAACTTTTTGTTATTAACTGTCGTGTTTTTGTCTTGTCACTTAAACCAAAATAAAAATCGTTATTCGTATGCATTTTAAATTCCATTGACTGGGTTTCTTTCACGCTATATCACAACACAAATAGCACTGCTCTCTGATTCTGGTTTTCGACATAATTGCAAATAATAGATAAAACATAAACATAGCATTGAGCTTTTAGGCAGTAGGGCTACTACGAAACTCGAAATTAGAAGTTCGTATTGTATTGTCTTTCTCACTCCCATATCAAATAATAATAAGCGTCAGCGGGACGGTACCACACGAACTTCGATTTTCGAATTTCGTACCTAGTAGCCCTACATGTCTTGCTTAGAATCAAAATGAAAATTAAACATCAACACCTACCAAAAGTCGAAATAGGTATCTCCTAAATGGCATTTTCATTAGACCCATTTTACCATTTTTAGAATGTCTTAACTACCCTATGTTACATTTTATACGTACAACATAGGTATTTACCGAAACATTCGGTGATTACCGGTGGTGGCACATCACTATTTGATTTGTAGATGTAAAAAACAGGTAACACATGAAATGTCATTTTTAACCCCCCACGCAAAAAGGGCTATGTAACAGGCTATGTAGCCTATGTTATAAGTTTGACGGCTATGTGTGTCTGTCTGTCTGTCTGTGGCAGGGCCGTCTTTCACCTATTAGAGGCCCTGGCCACGTTAGGATAATGGGGCCCCTGCTATTACCATAATAAAACACTATTTAGCTATTGGTTATCGTTTGGTAATGGAGTAGAGAATGGGGGCATCGCGGGGCCCTGGGCAAGTGCCCAGTGGGGAAGAGGCACTTGTTCTGTGGCATCGTAGCTCTTAAACGGGTGGACCTATATGAATGCGTTTTTTTATATGAAAGCAGGTTTTCTAGCGATGGTTCTTAGACATCTTTTATCAAAATTGGTTCAGCAGTTTTTGAGATATTGAACTTTGAAGTGACAAAGTCGGGGGATTTCCAACTTTTTATTGTGAGCTATAATATATTATCTTGGTTTAAACAGAGTATGAAAAGAGAGACTTTATTTGACTAATAAAATTTTAAGAAATCTTTATAGAAAGGTATACTATTTGATTTTATCCCAGAAAAGTGCAGTTTCAAGTAGTTTGTTTGTAGTTGAGGGTAATCTTTAGATTGGCTTGCTACTTTTTATCCTGGGTCAAATAAAGTTTCCGAGTGATTCATGCAAAGTTGCAGATTATTAGCTGCCAGTCTATTAAATAAAATTCTCGTGTCTCATTGTTTGTAACAAAACTCCTCTGGCGGCAAAGAGTATAAGTACCTATGTTCTGGCGGTATCGGTAACGGCTTGGCCCATTTTTATGATTTTTTTGGTGTATTTCGGTAGGTTTTATGATAAAATTATATTGTAACTTCTGTTCATGTAAATAATAAATAATTTCGACTGCGTTTTTTTAAATGTCTTAAATGTTTTATATCGTGCAAGCGCGGTTTTAGAAACCACAGACAATAAACAAGATGCTAAAAAAAAGTGACGTCATAGACGAGTCTACTCACTCACTATTCACATACGTCAGAGGTTTTGGCAGCCCGTAGGTGAACTATTTTCTTCATTGTTGACCTTTCCTAAATCTTAGGTGTAATTATTTCATTATTAGAAGTGCTTTAGCTGTACCGTAAGTGTAGATATTTTGACTTAGCCTCAGCGATGGACTCGGAGGACGATACAAAAGATGATGTGGATTCTGGGAACGAATCGAGCGGAGACGATGTCGACTTTGCAATGGACGTTGAGACCCACAGTACTAGGGAACGACAAACGGAGCTGGAGGAATATCCGTACGAGGTGCTATCCACAGAGGAGATCGTCCAGCACATGGTCGATTGTATTAAAGATGTGAACACTGTCGTCGAGGTCAGTATGTTAGTGATAAACAATGGAGCGATTGAATGAGGTTACTCGTCCACTAGAATAATTCAATAGGATCTTTCATGCAACGCTTTATTCTAACTTAGTTATTTCCGTAACTTTTTCAATTCATCAGGGCATGTATAAGTGTGCAGTTAAAATTTTTCCTTTGTCTATCAGTGTGAAAACTGTTGGCCTAAAAACCTAATTTTCTCTGATTGGTGTCTACAATAAACTGTCAGGACTTTTCATGGGAATACAATGTCAAGTCTTATTGGATTGTCCCAAGTCCCAGTAGCCCATTCATTGCCACAGCATCAAAGTTAACTGAAGTAAATGAGTCATGTTTATTGTTGTGACTAATCAACATAACCACAGTACATTGCTCAATTTATCTCCTATCTCAAAGCAATCTTTCAAGATCTTATGGTTTTCTCGTACCATATTTGAGATCAGAAAACATGACTATTTGCATTTCAAATGTGCTTTTATTTTCATAAAAGTCTTAAAATTGTATTATTTTAATAAACAATATACTTGATGATCATCAAAAAATAAGTTTGTTCCATCTGATAGACTGGACATTGTACCTATTTTGTTTTTATTGTTTGTTTTTTATGATGTGTTAAAGATACCCTAATTTTTAGTTTTAGCTGTCTCAAAAAATGACAACTTTACAGATAAGAATAAAAGAAAAAGATAGCCTTAATTTTGCAGAATCATGCTAAACATTTGAATAATAAGGAAGGATAATAGATCACTATAAAATGGGATTTCACACTAACAATATACAAAAGGGGAATTCCCCAAAATGGCTTGGTTCTTATTTTGTTTGTCTACTGTTCATCATAGCATTTTTTGCTTGCTTGAGCAGCAAAATAGATGGTGGAAGTAATAACAAAAGAAAATACTTCATTTGACAGTATTATACTGAAATTCATGAAGCAAATAATAAGGTTTCTAGAGAATAATTAATTCCTACTGTCTATTGATTCTTTCACCTACTATAGGTATATTTATCTACTTATATTTTTTTACTAAACAAAGGATAGGCTGTTGAATATTGTGCAAAACCGAATAATAACTAGCAGTCATTATACCTGCCTGTGCCTTTTGTGAATTGTGAATATGTTGGGTCCATATAGTATTAGCACTTCTAGTAAAATAAAGTAATGCCAAAGACTAAGTTAAATTGAAAACCTCTTTTTTATTACAATACAATAACTCTGTTGTGCACCATAAATACTACAATAGTAACACAGAGTGAAAATTACAAGGTAAGCAAGAGGCTTAGGTGGCCTTATTGTATTTTATTTAACTTGCAAAGTTTACTTGTTTGTAAGTTATGGTGTGTTTACGTTAAACAGGTGCAATAAGTTGTTGAATTGCAGAAAGCAGTCAATCAATTAGGTATGTTCTCAAATTATGCAGTGTTTTTTCGATCACTTCCTGGTATCCAATTGAACTGAAATTCGACATTATAATATAAATCCAGTGACATTATAATAATCTAGTAGTTAAATTCTGGTGTTTCATGGAGGATAGCCTCCGCAGAGAGGGAACTCTTCAATAGTTAATGGTATTGACTTGAAACTTGGTATATGTAGATATTATGTAGCATCTATGACATTGCAAGTACAGCAGCTTAAAATACATTCACCAATAAAAGCTTGTATGTATTGAAATTGTTATTTTTTAGCATAAAAAACTAATTCTAATTGAGGTCAATTAATATTTCTTTTTGTTTTAACCCATTTTGTCCCATTTGGTGCAATCCAATTAAAACAAAAGTAGTTATTATTTGCTGACTTTTCAACTTATTCCCACACAAATTTACCTATTGGAATTTATAACTTAATCAACAGATAAAGTAAATAAATTGCGTTTGTAATTGATAACAGATTATTTACTAACATTACATGCAGAATGATTATCTTGAAATTTGAAACATCTTAATCTATTTATTACCATTGAATGCTTCATGGTATTTCAATGGATATTTATTGTATTGTATGAATAAAACACAAAAATAACAAATAACATACAGATATGGATGCTTAACATCAATGTGAATTTCCTTATAACTTTTGTCATGTGTTGTGAATCAAAATGATTTCAACACTGTTGTACCTACTATTTAAATGCAGATTCAGTATTATCATGCAATATAATAGGCAAATAACCATAATGTTGCAATATGAGTGATATCTATTACAATAATTAAATCATTTTTTTATCAATTTCAATTGCATGCTAATTTGTGCTGATTGTTATTTTTATTGTTGAACTTTTTTTTTCTAGGTCGAATTTGCACTGTAGTGTCTCAAATATGCAAAAAAATTGTAATAATATTTAATATAATGCAATTATGGGGTAGATACCAAAATATGTTTCCAATCATGGTCAGATATAATTAATTTGTATTTG
Source organism: Choristoneura fumiferana (assembly GCF_025370935.1). Lineage (NCBI taxonomy): Eukaryota > Metazoa > Arthropoda > Insecta > Lepidoptera > Tortricidae > Choristoneura > Choristoneura fumiferana. The sequence continues at coordinate 7,266,590 of NC_133492.1, forward strand.
ACACTGAAAATAATATATTGCAGGAGAACATGCTAAGCTTCACTATAGACCAATATTCAGGGCTCTATAAGGTTACTAAAATAATTTATATTTGTAGAATCACTACTTCAAGTCTCATGTAATTACCAGAGTACCTGGGTGACCGAGCTTTGCTTGGGATAAAACTCGGTAACAATCGTTTTCCCAGAGATAAGACCAAGTTAGATCAATTGTTCATCCCTGAAAATCCTTACATACTAAATTTCATCGAAATTGTTGGAGCCTTTTTTTGAGATCCCTGAAATATATTTCTATATATACAAGAATTGCTTGTTTAAAGGTATTAGATGGATAGTAGATGTAGAAAGCTAAAATAAAAATTCACTGTCTATTCCCCAGATACCAGCAACAACTACCCGCATACTGCTAAATCACTTCAAATGGGACAAAGAGAAGCTCATGGAACGTTTCTACGATGGTGATCAGGATCAGTTGTTCTCCGAGGCTAGAGTCATTAATCCATTCAGGAAACCAGTTATACAGAGGCCAAAGGTACAAACAAATATTGTTTTATTTAAAAAGAAATTCAGGTTCAGCTCTCACCCTTGATCAAGGTAGAGCGAGATTGTCTACACCGCTTCCGCACTTCTAAAAAGGTGCCATCATTACTTTATTTTGCTGTGAACTGAAAAATGCCCCTGGCCATCTGGCTCCTAGAGTAACCACTCCTGTTGCTTTACCCTAAGGCCATGCTGAAGAAAGTATATTTCTTATTATATATGTATAAACAGGTTCCCAGTCCCACAAGGCACATGGGTTAATCAACTTTCTAAAGCTTGTTGCCATAATAATATATTGAGTTAGCTATTAAAAGTATAGTTTTATGAGGTAGGTACAAATCCACTAAAAGTTAGGAGTTGTGACAGTTTTAAGGCAATTCCTTCATGGCCATCTTCTAAGTCAAAGTCAAAATATCTTTATTCAATTTAGGCTATAACAAGCACTTATGAATGTCAAAAAAAAATCTACCCCCGGTTTGGAAAAACTTCTTATGAGAAGAATCCGGCAAGAAACTCAAGGAGGTATATATTTTTTTAAACAGATTTACAATATTATTAAATGATATATCTATTTACACAAGTCAAGAAGAGAGACAAGGAGAAGGAGAGAGTTGAAGTGTGTTAGAAGTTAGCATGCATTCAAATCTGCATTCAAGCATGCAAGCAAGCATGCAAGTAAGCATGCAAGCCAGAATGCAAGCAAGCATGTAAGTAAGCAAGTAATTATGCAAGGAATAGTGAAAGCAAGCATGCAAGTAAGCATGCAAGCCAGCATGCAAGCAAGCATGCAAGTGAGCATGTAAGTAAGCAAGAAATAGTGCAAGCAAGCATGCTTTTTAACACATTATTTAAAAAACGTTTCTGTAATGTGCATTCATAGTTCTATGTAGAGAGTCAGCTCAGCGGTTAAAATACAAAACAAACTTTTGGTCATCCCTTGGGAACGGCAATTTTTTTCGGGATAAAAAATATCCTATTGTTTATTCTGGACTTCTAATATGACTTATGCAAAATTTCATTCATAAGTTCAGTAGTTACGGCGTGAAAGCGTAACAAACAAACAAACAAACTCACTTTCCCCTTTATAATAGTAATAAGGATAAGGATCTCTTCCTCAATAGGTTCCATGAGTTACAATATTATTTTTATTTTCACAGTTGCCCAGACGGATATCCACATCAGGCACTGAAGAGTGCGAAATATGTTTTACAATTTTACCTACTTCAGTAAGTTATATTACTTATATTAACTATGTCGAGATGTTGGGCGCTTGCCTTGAATGTACAAATCAGATCATTAGTGTATGGTCTCTTTGGTCTTGTAAACTCTCGCTGTATAATCCCTGCATGTGTAGCAACACTGCAACTTTGTTACCATCCATACCTCATAGTTCATCCATAACTCATGTTGGAAGTCCTTTTTTAAATACTTTTGTGTGTTTTATTTTCAGATGATGACGGGTCTGGAATGTGGTCACAGATTTTGTACGCAGTGCTGGTCTGAATACTTGACTACCAAAATAATGGAGGAGGGCTTAGTGAGTTACTTTATTTATACCAGATTGAAAAAATTTTTTTTGACACCTGTGTACCTGTGTCCATTTGTACCTGGGGCCTGGTAAGCCGGCACTGCTTGTGTTATTGCAGGGTCAAACTATTGCGTGCGCGGCGCACGCTTGCGATATCCTCGTAGACGACGCGACTGTAATGAGACTGGTGCGTGATCCCCGCGTCAAGCTCAAGTATCAGCACATCATAACAAATAGCTTTGTGGAAGTAAGTAAATAATAATAATAATAAATGTCATGGAACGATTCGCACCAATTGACCTGTCCCAATATAAACAAAACCTGTGTTATGGATACTAGCCAACAGATAAATATACTTATATAAATAAAATACATACTTAAATACATATTAAACACCCAAGACTTGAGAACAAACACCTGTATTATTCATACAAATATCTGCCCCAAACAGTTGGACTCTCTCTCTCTCTTTCTCTCTCTCGCACACACACACTGCATCAGATAAATGTGAACGCAACCATACAAAATGTATGAAACCGATACTGTTCTTATTCGATTTTAACTTAACCTGTTGGTACAGTATGGCATAAACAGTAGACAAACGCTATAACCTCTATTATTCCGGAGCAATTTGCAGCCATGTTGTAGGTATTTGGGTCAATCAACTTTCTAGTGTACCTACCTTGTTGCCATGGTAACGTCTCTTTACTTTCTTATAAAAAGTATGATTTTATGGGGTAGAAATCTACTAAAAGTTAGTTGTGACAGTTTTAAGGTAAATTCTTCATGGCTCATCTCTTAAGCATGCTAATAGTATGCATTGTAAACATTTTTCTAACAAAGAATATCACTGACATCTCCTAAGTTGTGGTCTAGAAAGCCGTGGTGGCCTAGTGGTTTGACCTATATCCTCTCAAGCAGAGGGTTGTGGGTTTGAACCCCAGCTCGCACCTCTGAGTTTTTCAAAATTCATGTGCGGAATTACATTTGAAATTTACCACGAGCTTTGCGGTGAAGACAAACATCGTGAGGAAACCTGCACAAACCTGCGAAGCGATTCAATGGTGCGTGCGAAGTTCCCAATCCGCACTGGGCCCGCGTGGGAACTATGGCTCAAGCCCTCTTGTTCTGAGAGGAGGCCTGTGCCCAGCAGTGGGACGTATATAGGCTGGAATGATGATGATGATGATCTCCTAAGTTACGGAACAGGATAACAATATGTACTAAATAGCTTTTTTGATTGACCAATTTGTTGCTTTTATTGATCGTATTGTATTTTCCAGTGCAACCGTCTGCTCCGTTGGTGTCCGTCGCCGGACTGCAGCAACGCGATAAAGGTGGCGTACGTGGACGCGGCGCCGGTCACGTGCCGCTGCCAGCACACCTTCTGCTTCTCATGCGGCGAGAACTGGCACGACCCCGTGCGGTGCTCGCTGCTCCGGAAGTGGATCAAGGTGGGTACACTACACAGTACTACTGGTGTGGAATGAACAAAGGCCTCCGGAGAGTGGAAAGTACTTCTGATAGACCCCATTATCAAGCGGGCAGCTTAGTGGCTAACCTAACATTAGTGATGTGCAATGTCAATAATAATTATAAATTGAAAATACAAACTGAAATATAGATGCACAGAAAAAACAGAAAAATAAGACCATCACTGGGAATCGAACCCAGGTCCTCGGTAATCCGTACCGCGTGCTATACCGCTACACCACTGATGGTCAACGGTACTGACACGAATTTCCCTATTCACCTCATATCTCAATTTCAATTTCAATTTCAATTTCGGTTTTACGGGATGACCGTAAAAGTAAAAATTTGGAATTGAAATAAAAAGTACAAAAAGATTCCAAAAAACTAATCATAATAATTATAAAAAAAATGCTGCTGACATGACACAACATCCCTTAAATAATCTTTGTAATTTGGACTGTTTTAAAGACTAACGAAAAGTGTATTTGGTTCAAAAAGTATCGCACACGCGTTAGCACAATAAATAAGGTCGCAATGCCGCATTTGTGCACCAAAACATACCATTGTGACTTTCGGTTGACACTGTCAACAAGTCAACAACAATAAAACTATTCAAATAAAAGTTACAAATTATAACAAGACGCCAAACAAGAGCGGCTACATAACGCGCACGACCATCACCTCTGCCCGCGCCGCCCAGCTCCTCGGCATCATCGTCGGGCGACCAGTTCGCCACGGCGCCCGACAACAGCACCGAGTCGAGCAGCGACCAGCGCGGGCCCTCGCCCCCGCCGCCGGCACGCTTGGGGCCTGCGGGACAATCTGCCCCCTCCGCTACCGGTGGTGTAGAGCGCCGCTTGCGATCGGATTTTGCCACTGTTTCAGACCCTTGAGCTTGAGCCAGCCATGGTTGTAACTGCGCAGCGACTATCGAATCAAGTGCGAGCTATTCTGCGTCTTAAGCGGGATGACTTGGCTTTTGATTGGGTTCTGAAGTACCTGCCAGCCCGTGCTGCTTCCACCTCTACCCGGGATCCTCCTGCTCCGGCGCCGACTCCGGTGCTTGCACCCGAGCTGACGTGAGCTTCTATGGGCGTGTACACGAAAACCAGGGTCGGTATTTCCATCCCGGTATTATCCGGGCCGGGAAAGAGTGTCACCCCACATCACTTATGTTAGGTAGCCACCAAACTGCCCGCTTGATAACGGGGAATAAATGAATTAGGCATGTCTTTAAAGCACCGTTTCCACCAATAATGCGTGCGAGGATGTGTTGCGAGCGATGTATTTTGCATTAACCAATAGAAACGCTTAATTTACACATCCTCGCACAGCACATCTCTGGTGGAAATAATGTAGTAATATCGTATATGTATATTGAGTGAAAATGACATTGTTATAAAAATAAAATATTAAGATGTGCATGTTGTTCTCTTACGACTGAATACAGTACCTACTTGAAATACAACAATAACTTGTATTTATGTTCCGTGTTTTGCACAAATATTGCGCAACTAAATAATAATATGGCCTAGTGGTTAGAGAACCTGACTACGAAGCTTGAGGTCCCGGGTTCGATTCCCGTGTCGGGGCAGATATTTGTATGAAAAATACGAATGTTTGTTCTCGGGTCCTGGGTGTTTAATATGTATTTAAGTATGTATCTATCTATATAATTATATTTATCCGTTGCTTAGTACCCATAAGACAAGCTTTGCTAAGCTTACTTTGGAACTAGGTCAATTCGTGTGAATTGTCCGGTGATATTTATTTTAATAATAATAATTATTATTATAAACAGCTGAGCGGAGCTAGGCGAGGTAAATGAAGCGTTTCTATTGGTTAATGAAAAACATATTCCTCGCAACAAATCCTCGCACATCTCTAGTGGAAACGCTGCTTAAACGTAACGTCTCGTAGTGTGCACAAACTTTGCCATCAGTGGCTTAAAGAAAAAAAAATACGTTACAGTAATTACAACAAAAACCGTAAAAAAGAAAGAAATTTTGTGTTATGTTTCTACTCACAATCGATAATAATTTGTACTATTATCGATTGTGAGTAGAAAAATGTGTCAGCAGCTAAGTTCTGTTACTTGGCACATTTCGCACCCAAATGAAATCAAAAAAATAATACCCCATTATCATTTAGTCTTAATTCTGGAAGGTCTAAAATTAAAGGGTGATTAATTGAGAGCTTCGATCTAGAAGTTCATTAATGCATGGATGAAACAAAACTGATGCCGAAAATTATGTATATGTAGTAAGTTTTAAACAGTAACGGCAATCTCATTATCACTTGTCACTCCAGAAATGCGACGACGACTCGGAAACATCGAACTGGATAGCTGCCAACACTAAGGAGTGCCCGAAGTGTAACGTAACCATCGAGAAGGATGGCGGCTGCAACCACATGGTATGCAAGAACCAAAACTGCAAGGCCGACTTCTGCTGGGTCTGTCTGGGGCCCTGGGAGCCGCACGGCAGCAGCTGGTATAATTGTAATAGGTGAGCCACTTTATTATTATTGATGACTAGCTTTTTGCCTTTTGCGTCAAAATGGGTCAAAATTGATGTGACGTGCTTCATAGATATGGTATCATCTACCCTACGCTATTCGCAGCACAGGATTTTAATTGGAACGTTCCTTGTGGCAGATACGACGAGGACGAGGCGAAGGCGGCTCGCGACGCACAAGAGCGTTCCCGCGCGGCGCTGCAGCGGTACCTCTTCTATTGCAACCGCTATATGAACCACATGCAGTCGCTTCGCTTCGAGTCCAAACTCTACGCCTCTGTTAAGGAGAAGATGGAGGAAATGCAGCAGCACAACATGAGCTGGATCGAGGTATTATACTTCATTCTTCATCTAATCCAGTACGAAAAAAGTACAGTATGTAAAGTACGAAAGTACAGCTGTAACCCGCGAAGGGATTTAATCCGGCTTGCCGACGTTCCTTCAAAATAAATAGTACTTGTATGTAAATGATATTGTAACGGATAACTCACGACTTAAACCGAGTTTAGCTCGACATGTTTTGGGCTATTTCGTAGCCCTTCTTCTCAGGAGCACGCGACTCGGCGGCTGCCGCAACACGCACACATGTCCCCAAACATGTCGAGCTAAACTCGGTTTAAGACGTGAGTTATCCGTTACAATATCATTTAATATGAGTGAGTCTCACGGTAGTTTCATGTTCAAAAGTACTTGTATGGCCCGCGATAATTGTTATTTCGATCGTCGTGCAGCATAAGATGGAATAATAGATGTACTTATCGGTAAAGGAACCAGCCAGACTAGCTGCGTAGTTTGTGTTGTGGGGAGCAGGCGTGTAGAATGAGGCGATTAAAAAATTCGACATGAAACGTATGTTTTGGTATAATTCTGGCCCTCTTCTAAAATATCTTTAACTTTCCGGCCTCCCATGAAGAAAGTTCCTGAGGCCGTATTGCCTAACGTTTTTGACGCTCGCGATTGTAATCAAATGACAGTTTTTGTATGCGGTAGGCAATACGGCCTCCGATTTAATTTATGAAAGCTTCTTTCGAGAGAGTATTTTTAGGGACCCCTCTTTACTTGGGAAGGCATGTTTTAAATTATTCAGGACGTATCATTATGTAAGCTGTAACGTAAACCTTCAAAACCTAAAACAAAAAAAAAACATTCAAATCAATAAAAATATTGATAAAAAAAATATGTTTTTTATTAAGCCTTTGTACAGTCAAGTGCAAAAATATCGACACGTCCAAAGTTACAAAAACTTACACGAACTTAATGTTAAAGTGGATAAAGTCGTGTATATTTTTGTAACTTTGGCCGAGTCGATATCTTTGCACTTGACTGTACTATCGAACCAATTGAATCGTGACCCACTGTGGAACCTTCTCGTGGATAAAAATATAGTGACATCGCATTGCTTGACAAGGGAATTAATTATGACACCTACTGTGAGAAGGTTCAGGAATCAAATGGTATGACTGTGCTTTGTTATTCCAGGTCCAATTCCTGAAGAAAGCCGTGGACATCCTCTGCCAGTGCCGGCAGACGCTGATGTACACGTATGTGTTTGCGTACTATCTGCGCAAGAATAATCAGTCCGTCATCTTCGAGGATAACCAGCGCGATCTGGAGTCAGCCACTGAGACGTTGTCGGAGTACCTCGAGCGGGAGATCACCTCGGAAAACCTGGCCGATATCAAGCAGAAGGTCCAGGATAAGTACAGGTCAGCTCCTTTTTTCTACATAAAACTGACCATGATTGACCCCTATCTCACCTGATGTTAAGTGCAGATGAGGCCAAAGGTGTATCTCACTGGTTCAGTACCAGGCTATTCACTCTAGCCTTGAAGAGCCCTAGATTGTATTTTCCGGAAATACAGACGATGGGAGCGAATTCCATTCCTTACCAGTATAGAAAATGTGCATTTTGGGAAAGTAAGTGTTACGGGCTTAAACCGCCGCGAGCTTTACGGTTAAGGACAACATCGTGAGGAAACCTGCACAAACTTGCAAAGCGATTCATTGGTGTGTGTGAAGTTCCGAATCCGCACTGGGCCCGCGTGGGAACTACGGCCTAAGCCCTCTCATTCTGAGAAGAGGCCTGTGCCCAGCAGTGTGGGACGTATATAGGCTGAGATAAAAACCATCATTCACTAAATTGCATGTATTGTTGCAGATACTGCGACAGCCGCCGCAAAGTCTTGCTGGAGCACGTCCACGAAGGCTACGAGAAGGACTGCTGGGACTACACAGAGTAATCGCTTTCTCTTTTACACCCCACATCTATCCATTGCACCTTCTCATCTACACAAATCACATGTGTTGTCGTGAGCACGAATCGACTGATCGATTAACTCTTGAGTCTCGGCAAAAAGAGTGTTTCGCTGTTACAGATAATATAGTTTTTTTTTAATCTGAGTTAAAAATTGTAAAGACAGATTCTAATAAATACTTGAGTCTTGAGCAAAATTATGATTATGATTTACCTAAAACCAGTGAAAATAATTAATGTCAAATTATTAACAAAAATTGTTGACCAATTTTGTTACAGCTGTATTAATGGCTTTATGGCAAAAGTTAAATGTTGATATAGCGGATTAAAATTAAATGGTTATAAAGTTATTGGAATTTTATTCCTTGGTCTAAAAATAACTTAAATTAGCAGTAACAACTACTTAACACATCCATTATAGGGCTGGAAGCTCCGTAAAATAGTTGTATTTTTATAATAATAGTTCACCTTATGTATGAAATGTTGTTGAAGAAAATTATTAAAAATTACCTCTGCATTGTACTGTATTCATTCAGGGGTTTTTTTTCTGTTGTAAGATCTCATATAATTTACATTTGTAATGTATTTTTTCACTTGGTGAAATATGTATTTTAAAATACTCTCATTTGGTACTTCTCTATCATTTAAAATTAGTAAGTAACAGTAACAGTTAGTATTACATTTAATTAAACAGCACTGTCAGTATGCCATTTCATTCAATAAAATCGTTAATATTATCTTTTATTTGATGTAGCACCAGCTTCGGATTACTTCTCTTGTAAATGTACGATTTTAATTCTTTCTGTTATTCGTCCAATGTAAAAAAAATGCCTCCAATGAGGGCTATCGCGTATGAATTCGCCGCTAGAGGCGCTAGTGTGGCGTGAGGTCTCCGAAATGTCAAATCTCATAGTGTTTGGGTTAGCTACGCGGGTTTATTTATAATTAGAATAATTTTGTGAATATTTTGCATTACCTGAAATTAATTATGGCAAATATGCGTTACGGGGCAATGAATGTCTGTTTTTGAGACAGTTTTGTCTTTCGAAAACTTTTGTCCTCCCTTTTTTTTCGAACAAAACGGGACTACGCAAGACTGTGGTTGCTCGATATTTTTATGGTGCGTTTTTAAGATGTATTAAATATGATTTTAATCTAAACATTGTTTTCACGCCAGTAATAATAACAGACTTTGAAAGCCACACTTAAAAATCTCACGCAACAGTTGCGCCATCTAGAAAGACAAAAAACGATAGCCCTCATTCAATATAAGGGATGGTGAGTTCTTTGACTGATAATCATGACTTGTTTAATTCGATTTTGGCTTTATTTAACCTTTTCGCCGCCACGTCAAATACAAAAAACTTCATCCATACGCCAGGCTTCCATATTACAATGCCTAAAATTGAACCTTAACACAATTAACGAAGGTTGCTTTTGCATTGAAGTAATGGACGTATAATAAGTCGTTGGCGTGGAAAAGCTTAATAAGTCGCTGGTTATAACCTCGAAATGACTAAAAACAATTTATTTTTATTATTTTAAGGAGAGTTGAAAATTATCAAGCATCATGGTTGACGATGCCGAGTAAATGACGCATTCGCTGCCGGCTGTCAGATTCGACACTTTTTCTGATGCTGTAACACATACATGTTAAAATGGCTACAAAATTTTAACAGTGGCTATGGGCCAAAGTCACGGAAACACTTCTGTTGTGTTCCCGGTAGTGAATGCGTTAATGCTCGTGAATTAACCAAAAAATCAAAGGAACTTCCAAAACTGCGTTTTTTTTTTCAATGTTTAATTTGAGTTGAATAATATTAAGTGTCGTATAGATCGCTTAGTGTAGTTTATCATTAAAAAGTTCTCTATGATGCTTGTATTGTATACTATATGACCTCATTCATTTCCCTCGGGACGTAGAATAATAGTGTTCTGTTAGATTATTTTAGCTTTGACATTATTTTCGTAAACTTATGGAAATAGAAACATGAAATGGCACAATATAAAGTTGTACTGGCAATTAAGATGGAACAAAAAATATTTTACCAAAAATCCTATTTTTGTTATAGAGTAATCGTTTATCAATATAAAGATAGGCTATTAGGAGCTGGTTTGGTTGCGTGGCGCGCCGGCGGCCGCGCGTCCTGGTGCCCTTTAGCAATCTTACAAAATATTTACGTAGTCAGTTATAAAACTTTCTATAATCTAAAAGTATCACGACAGGTATTGTGAACCCCGCTGACCGAGGTTCGTTAAATAAACATAGTGATATGTGGCTAAGTTAACACTAATTGTTTGCTTCCCGGGACTCGCTGTTTCATACGAATTAAGAGATAAACAAACTATTTTTGAAAGTCTTTGAATTCGCAAGGTTCCGCTTTTGTATAATAAATCTCGCGCTACATATCTGATATCTCTGTCATAAATTATATATTAAAACGATTCGTGCATAAGTCGGGTTGCACTGCCAGTAAACGTCTAAAACTAAAGTAATATAAAGCTTGCTGTATGAGCGTTTCACATAGTGAATCGTATAGAGTAGGACGGTCCTCGACAACAATTATTCGAACTTAATAAATTACGGTACCCAGTGAGAAATGACTGTATATGCTAAAGTAGATAATGGACCTAGTTTCGGAACTCATAATTGTACATATAGAAGCTGTATAAATATTTATATGGTTAAATTGTAACTCACAGTATGACAAGGACGAGCATCGTGTGCGACTATGTTTAAGGACAAAGTTGGTTTAAGTAAGAATGAATAAAATAGTAACATCGACTGCTACGTTTCTCATTTATCTCTCTATACAAAGTTACCTTACAGCAACAATTCACGACATACTTTCCACTATCCTTATTACCATATTAAATAATATATAATAAATACACCATTATAAATTAAACTTTTCAGAAAGTTAATAAAGCCTAAATTAAAATGGTCTATTATTTTGAGTTGATACGCTTTTGATCTAGGTGTGCGATGTATTGTCCTGGATAACTCTCACGTCTTAAATCGTTTTTCGGGCTAAACTCGATTTAAGATGTGAGCTATCCGGGTCAATATATTTAATATGAGTGAGTCTCACGGTAGTTTCATGTTAAAAATCCTTATTACCCATAGATATAAATTAAAAGCAATGGAAAGGTAAAAACGCATTTTTTCAATTGTCTGTTAATTTACTCGACTCAAGGACCGACGCATATGGTCGTTTTTCTGTCAGAAATGACAACCTGCCAATCAGATGCTGGCGGAGTCGACGAGCCACTGATTATGCGGGAAGGGAGTATTTCTGACAGAAACTTTCAATATATACCTACGTTTCCCATTTATGGCAAGTAAAAATATCGCGCCTTCAGAATTTAACTGGCTTAATTCGACATATTCTCATTTTTGAACTATACCTGAGGCCGTATTGCCTTACGTTTCTATCGCTCGCGGTCGCTATCAAATGACAGTTTTCTTATACAAAAACTGTCATGTGATTGCGATCGCGAGCGTCAGAAACGTTAGGCAATACGGCCTCTGGTTGTTTTGGTACATACAAGTTTGTTACTGAAATAAGAATATTATATCGAACTGAGTCGGTTTTATTCTGAGGATGCGATGCGTTAATAGAGTCGTTTTCACAGGGATGCACTGGCCCCGTCTCCCACGAGACCTAGTAAAGCCTAGTGGAAACACTGGTAAGTAATTTGTAAAGATCAATCAACTAGTAAAAAAATTACATCTTTAAAAATGTTGGTCGTAGCGTGT
>NC_133492.1:7278759-7305930 GCF_025370935.1 Choristoneura fumiferana
TAATAATAATATAATCATTATCATTTATTTCAAACAATCAGTTCATATTGTGTTAGTAACAATGAGGGCTATCGTTTTTTGTCTTTCTAGATGGCGTGAGGTTTTAAGTGTGGCTTTCAAAGTGTGTTATTACGGCGTGGAAACAAAGTTTAGAATAAAATCATATTTAATACACCTTAAACCGTACCATAAAAATATCGCGCAACCACAGTGTTGCGTTGTTCCGTTTGTTCGGAAAAAGGAGGACAAAGTTTCCGAAAGACAAAACTGTCTCAAAACACACACATTCATTGCCCCGTAACGCATAATTGCCATAATTAATTTCAAGTACTGTAAAATATTCACCAAAAATATTCTAATTATAAATAAACCCGCGTTAGCTCACCCAAAAACTATGAGATTTGACATTTCGGAACTCACGCTACACTAGCGGCTCTAGCGGCGAATTAATACGCGATAACCCTCATTGTCTTATAACCTACGTTAGTGTCATAAAATAAAATTAAAAAAAAAACAAATAATTAAAACATAATTAATTCAAATTAAGTCATTAAATATTATTTTTATGCCTGGGGACCTAAGTCATGATCAGCGTCATGATTCGACAAAAAAATCGTCGATAATTTTAGTTAATACTATAGAAGAAAAAAAACTGCAATTGTTCTTCATGTAATATTTATTTTAACAGGCCAAACAACGGCTCAATACCCGGCACGGTAACAGTTTCCGCAAAATCCGAACGCGCCCCAAATGCCAGTCGGTATGGCGAGCCAGCGGCCGCGGCGCTAGCGTTGTAAGTATACTTCTTATTGGTCTATCCATAGCACACATTACTACATGATTATACAGGAAGCTTGTTTCTACCGTGTTAAAAAATCGGGACGTTTCCCGTTTATTTAATTATGTTTTGTATTGACAGATTTGACACAAGGTGTTGTAATGTTGGACCTACCGTCAAGAGAATAATACAGCGAAAACACTCTAATTTGTTAGGGTTTTGACAGTATTTGGAGAGTTTTTAGAGTGAAGTCTGTGATGAATGTGAAAATACAGCAAGAGTCTGTGTTTGATACGAATGCTACCATTGTGATACCAGGGGAGCACCCACGAAATTCAAAAGTTTAAGTTCGTATCATACCGTCGTTTTTACTCTCGATATACTAAATAATATTAGCATCGGGACGGCAAGATACGAAGTTCGAATTTTGCACTTCGTAGTTATAGGACCAGATCAGTATGGTATAAAAGAGGTAGTCAAATTTTAATCATACTATTCGTAAATTAAAAAAAACTGGAGTTTTGATCGTAAGACTTCCGAATAGATCATACAATAGAAACACATATTTTCTCATCCTTTACACGAAAAGACATTATTTCTAGTCGTTCACGATGTACCAAGCGGTTTGCAACCTTGAATTATGCTAGTGGCAAGTGCTCAACAATCGAGTGGTGCACTGTACATATAATGATAGCCACTCACGTGCTTTGAGCAACTACGGTTGCCAAATATATTTTAGCAAAATGCTTCTGGCAACTGTGGTTGCCAGACATACACTGCGTCGCTATTGCAGCGCAAGACAAGAGCAATTCTCGCTCAATTCTCCAGCAATTCACGCGAGCAGCTGAGTGGATAGATACCATACATTTACAAACCAATAGTTATCGGACCGCATGTTGCCAACCGCTGCTTTATGCTAGACAAGATATTTTAATATCGCTGAACAATTTAGTATTAACGGGATATTAGATATCCCTCCCATACTGCATACTTACATATGATATTGGCTGATCCGATAGATTACTAAACAACTAACTTGGTTTAATTCGGGTTTGGTATGTGCTACTAATTTGGATGGCAAATACTAATCAGAAAAATAAAAACGACGAATAAACGATTACGTGTATGCAGAATAATCGTTTAAATCATTTATTATAAACAAAGAACTACAATTAACAAACATAATTTTGTAAAAGAGTGTTGATAATTTGATATTTGTATTAACATAGCTGTGCAAGTTATTTAATAACTGACATTGAATGAGTGTTAAGAAAAGACTGATTGTTGTAAATAATGAAATTCACAGCTGGAGCGGCGGGCAAGCCACTCAAAGCCAACTGGCCACGAAGCGTATGTTGTCACAGTACGTGGATGACATTAACTAATGCACAAAACGGGGTAAATGCTTGAACGAACCAATGGGCCAATAATCATTTCTGCTTTCCAAGCCGTTTGGAACGACTTTCACAAAGTCATTTAAACATGAGTTTCAAGTCATATGCCTATAATTTAACTTTAATTATAGACGTACGAACGAATTGATCTCGAGGCGAATTAAAAAAAAGGCGCGGGGGAGGAACAAAGGCAGTCGACCAACACTATGTAATCGTCCGCTCCTTACTTTCTCCACTCTCAATCAAGTTTGTGCGCTTATCAATCGTAGTCCGCAAGATGTAAAAACCTGGCCGTTGAACATCGTCCATTTGATTTAGCTTACCATTGATTCGTTCAAAGCAAAACTGACGTGGTGTGGACTTTGTGTATGTACGTGACGTTAACTGTATTCGTGTCGTCTTCGCAGGGCTTCGCTCGTGCTTTACTACTTTACTTCTATAAATGCTGTGAGCTAACGACTTTACTTGGGGACCGCACATAATCTTGTAGTAGGGTTTATACAAAAAAACTATTCAAGACTACGGAGGACTGTGTCACATGTCTGTAGAAAAAGTCACTTGATTAACGTATTAAAAGATAAGGTTGTGCGCGCGTCGTAACAGAGAGTTGGTCGCAGGTCAAAGGCCTGCAGTTCCCGGGTTGCCACGACGCGAAATACTGTCGTCTGGTGCTCCACCGTTCGAAGCTTCTCATGAAACCGGTCAGTGACAACCCTAGCCAGTTTCGCCTCTCACTTAACAGTCACCTTCTCAACCAGCGATTTGCACTTATTTTCAGCTCGATGTATCCCTTTTTGTTTTATCGCTATGATTTTTTCCTTATTTTAATTTCGCAGGTTATTTTTTTTAGTTCATCAGGCGTTACAGTCGTAGCGATTTCGGTTCGTCTTATGACATTCATATCCTAATGGTTTATCTTTGGATTTATTATTTTATTTGTCACATTCTCATATCCATCAGAACCTGTAGCTGTCGATCGTTTTATTTTGTTGTTCAATAGGTGTTTCTGTGCGTTAGTATTGTCGTTTCAAGCTTATGAATGTTTGTGGTAAACGTATATGGTGCCTGTTTGTACGTAACTATAAAGCATGTCTTGCCCTGTCTAAATAACATGGAATACTAATAATTAGTATAAATTATTTATATATTACTTTATTAGGTAGTACACGGTTTCTTTTTATGCACTCTATGTTTTAAAATTTGGTTTTGCTGCACGACTAAAATATATTTGTCTGTGCAGGTGCTGAAACACAAAATAGATAATATCAAGCGTATGGCGGCGCATCCATCACAACCATTGTGTAAGTATAATTAGAAAAATCTTCGATTTTAATTAGCTGCTTAAGCGGAGTATTTTTATTTAATTCGATTGGTCCAAAAATTTATATTTATTTATTTAATTTTTATATTTATTTTTATTTCTTTTTTATTTATATTTAGGCCGCCTATTGCTTACCTTGTAATTTTCTCTGTGTACCTGTTTTCTGTATCGCTTACTATTTCTGGTGTACAATAAAGAGTGTATTGTATTGTATTGTATATTTATAAAACTGTGTTTTTTATCGCATCAATAGTTTATCAAACCCTTATGTCTAGTACAATATTTAATAACTATTCAAACTAATTTCTGATACCTTGCATCACAATCTGGTCAGAGTAGAAAAACGTAAAAAAGTGCATCAAACATAAGTTCAACTGCAGATTTGGTCTCTTTTTAAAATGGACTCATCTGGAGTTCATTACGAATGAACGTCTCTAATGCAAATTCAGGCACCGCCCTAAATGGCCATTACTGGTGCAATGCTGCCTGCATTCGATAAAACTTCGCTCGACCTCGTAACTTTGAACTGAATTGAACTGAAACAATTAGGTACTTTGCTCACGCGCGACCTTATGATAGCTACGCTTATGCAAGAATTGTGTGTTAATGCAATTCCTCCACCTCCTCACTGTAAGAACACACACAAATCACACAAACCTATCTATCACATCACCACACTACACTGACGCGTTTCGAACTCAACCAGAGCAACAGAACCGTTAGACACATCTAACATCTGGTAGCATGGTGAACGGTTGTGTTGCTCTGAAGATAAGGTCTGGTTGAGTTCGAAACGCGTCAATGTAGTGTGGTGGTGGTGATAGATGGGTTTGTGTGTTCTTACAGTGTGGAGGAACTGTATGAACACACATTTCTTGCATAAACGTAGCTATCATAACGTCGCGGGTGAACAAAGTAATTGTTTCAGTTCATTGATATGGAGCTCCGCGAAGTAATGAATACATTTGTGTAGACCTGACGGGCGGCGCTGACGGCTCGGTCCAGCTCTGGGAGTGGGGCCACCCGAGCTGCGTGTGGTCGCCGCGCGCGCCCGGCGCCTTCGCCAAGGTGACGCGCGTGCGGTTCTCCGACTACGGCAACAAGTTCGCCGCCGCCGACGCCGACGGCAACTTGGCTATGTGGCAGCTGCATCCGTCCGCACAGCAACATGATACGACACAGCCGCACGCTCCGGCCAGGCCTTTCTTTGTAAGAATAATTTGACATTTTAAGAAGAGATATTATTATAGTTCAGGTGAAATGAACTGACCGGTTCTCTGCCTTTTCTTAATATTCCCAAATTTTTAATTTGCCAAACTCACGATTTTCTATGAAACCGTGTTTTTTTC
This sequence comes from Choristoneura fumiferana, assembly GCF_025370935.1. NCBI lineage: Eukaryota > Metazoa > Arthropoda > Insecta > Lepidoptera > Tortricidae > Choristoneura > Choristoneura fumiferana. The sequence continues at coordinate 7,283,602 of NC_133492.1, forward strand.
GGAACTTTCATAAAACAAACCTAACCTCACCTACTGTGTTCTATAAAACTATTTTTTTTGTTTTCGGAGAAAATTGAGAGTTCGGAAATAAAACAGTTGGCAAGTGAAGCATTTGACTATCTGTACGAGTAAGCTTCACTTAGTACATAACAAGTTATCAATTAATATTTCCTGAATATATATTTTCGTCTAGCATTTGTCACGGGATGTAGACTGTGATTCAACTACAGTCTAAACCAGAGGTTCCCACACTTATTTCGTCTAACGCCCATTTTGAAAATCAGTTATTTTGTAGCGCTCCTCATTTTTTTTCACCTTGAAAACCTCAATAACATATTAATCTCGCCTAATGAAGGCACAAAGGTGAAGATTTTTTCTGGGCCCCTTACCGCCCCACTCTTGGCCTCCAGCGCCCACAAGGGGGCGTTATCGCCCACTTTGGGAAAGACTGGTCTAAACCGTTTATAATAACACCAGTTATAACGACATATCGGATGTAATCAACACGGAAAAAGTCTCAACACCATCATTCAGAAATAATACTGTTTTCTTGCAACTATGCTTTAATTTCATCATAACCGCATTAAATACCCAGCACAAAGCGGGACTTTTCTGCTCTAGAGCAGTAAAAATGTACGAAAATTCTTTATTGCATTGTTTTAGATTTTTATTAATTGCACGACCAAAGAGGTAACACAAGTATTTTTGTTATAAAATTAGCCTGCCTAGTGTAAAAAAATCTAGTGTTAGGTTGGTCAACCTGACGGTCTTATGAAATTTGACAGATTGCGTCCAAAAAATTGTTGCTACCAATCCTACCAAAAATAGTACGTAGCCGTATATTTAAAAAAAAACTTCGTGTGTTTGGTTGTCCAACCAAACACCTCATCATGTCAGCCGAAAGACGTCCACTGCTGGACATAAAGGCCTCCCCCAAGGCTCTCCACTCAGACCGGTCTTGTGCTTTCCGCATCCACCGCGATCCCGCGATCTTAACCAAGTCGTCGCTCCATCTTGTTGGACTATAGCACCCCCTGCCCCGCCGTTACCATGGCCGCTACCGGAGCCAGGAATAGCAGGGCCGCCGGGGACTGAGAGTGCGATTGTAAACTTACAAAAATGGAATCATCGAGTGCTAGTCACATTTCTTTCCTATTAACTATTTAGCATGAGTTTTTCTCGTCTACTATTCATGAAATAGTTGAAAGAAAAGTGGATTATGCGCCTCGCATTAAGTAATTTATATTGCCTTCGTGCTTTTTAAAGCCCTCGCTAACGCTCGGGCTCGCTCGGGCTACAAATCGACTTTTTGCTTGGTGGAACAATCTACTATTATAACATAACGACCAATCGTGTTTAACGATTAAATAAGCTAACCCTTCGATGTTGTTAGGTATAAACGGTTTTGACTGTATAAACAACTAAATTACGACTATGATAAAATGGAGTAATGAACGAATAACGAATAATTTACTAAATATAAAGTTATCTATTACAGACTCACCAGTGTCACAGTAAAGGAATAAGTGATTTCGTTTTCCTTGGTTCTTGCAGTTTGGTTGCTACGGGTAAGGAGATTAATGAATTCTGTGTTATATCTTTTTTTATAATATCACAGATTAATTAGTTAAAAATAATTATTATGACTGTTCTTTTCAGCTGGCCACAGCTCTGAGAGCAAAAATGTTGCCATATGGGATACTTTGATGCCGATCAAAAAGGCGTTAGTGGTTTGTGAGTATTTTTGAAGATTATAGTTATTAGTTATACTAATTATAGCACCACTATATTTAAAGGACAAGTCGGGAGATGTGAGTAGGACCAATCCTACCAGATTCAGTTCCTTATAGACAGTTTTTTTTTTTAATGTTGACAACAAAAACTATTAAATTATTTACTAGAATCATGATATGATAAACCTACAATTAAAGATGTGAGGGCTTTACTTAAATATGATTGTGAACAATCCATTATCAGTTGAGGGTGTAGGGCCTTTTCGAGTCTTTTCCCGAATGCACCCAGTGTAGATTGTGAAATAATATATATATTTTTTAATTTGTATATACCATAAACAATAGGCTGTTACCAGTGACATACACCTTTGGCCTCATCTGCACTTAACATCAGGTGAGATAGGGGTGCAAGTGCAATAGATGAACTCGTATTATCGAAGGCCTCCCCTTCGGGTCGGCCCTCAAACTAACTCGTTCATCAATTGCACTTTTGGCCGAGACTAAACATTGCGCTTTTCACGATCACAGCGATGAAATAAAAAATATTTATCACAAAACAAACAATAAGAATCCAATGACTGCGTTGCTCCCGCCGTGTGACACGCTTTACCGGCCCGGATAATACCGACATGGAAATACTGACCTGATTTTTCTTGTAAGTACACGCCCATAGAAACTCATGTCAGTTTGACACGAGTTTGTATGGGCGTTTACACAAATAATTAGGTCGGTATTATCCAGGCCGATAAATAGTGTCACCCCTCCCGCCGATTTTAGTTTTTCGTTTGTGACATTTTTTTTTAATACGAGTCCGTTCTTAGTGGCCAATACGCAATCAAATATTTAAAAATCAAAACGTCATCCTCGTCATTTCCAACCTACTGCGATACTGTGGCGTTTTTTCATATTTAAAAAAATTAAAGCATTTTGTACATATTATGCGTTTAAGAAAAAAAACCTCCTAAAAGTCATGAATGACGCATTCTCATTGGTCAATTTTATTTCACATTCAGCAGACGATTACTTTTGATTGGTCCAATTGTTGTTTCAGAACGCCAGGAATAAAATTCAGAATTTATATTCTAAAAAGTCGTATCGTATTATGAAATACACATTGTTGTCGTGTTTTGCGAGCCATAAATGAGTCAGCTGTTAAATGTACATATAAGTATAGGCAGTTTTGGGTACTGGATTTAGGTTATCTATGGCCACATTTTCGAGCAGTGTCGTGAAAAATATATATATTTATCAGCGTGGACATGCCACGAGGGCGGCGCGGCGTGCATCGCGTGGGCGGGCAGCGCGGGCGCGCTGGTGTCGTGCGGGCGGCGCGGCGACGTGTTCGTGTGGGACCTGCGCACGCGCGCCTCCAGACACAAGCTGCACGCGCACCACGCGCCCATCAAGTGCGTCGCGCTCTCGCACCAGGAGGACCAGTACGCCATCGGAGCCGCCGACGGCGACATCAAGGTAACCTCGAGCCCGCCAAAAGCCTAGCCATCTAGGCGCTCCGGGCTGGGTGACATCGGGTGACACTCTTTCCCGGCCCGGATAATACCGACCCTGTTTTTTGTGTACACGCCCATATATAGAAACTGACATGAGCTTCTATGGGCGTGTACACGAAAAACAGGGTCAGTATTTCCATGTCGATATTATCCGGGCTGGAAAAAAGTGTCACCCGGTGACATCTATTTGGCATATTTTGAAATGTCCGAAACTTATTACGCATAACAGGTTTTGCATATTTTATTTACGCAGAATCTTAAACTTGACGAAATTTAGTTCGACATAATTCTTTATAAGCCAATGGATGTAACCAGCCCGAATATTATATTAGCATAATATTAACATGGCCGAATTTTATTTTGCATATTGTGTAGCATATGTAATTTAGCTAAATTTTGACAGCCCGAAATTCTGTCCAAATCTATGTCCGAAAAAAATACTATTTATTGATTAGTGTAATGTAAGTAATGGTAAAACAATATATAATTATGATTAGAAAAATAGGTTATTAAGTTAGGTTAAAATATTATTTGTAACGGAACGAACAGCCATCAGTGTAAAAGAGGCAATGTCACAAAGAGGGGAGCGGGGCGAAGCCCCCCGCCGCATTAAAAAACAAACATAATCTACCCTCCTTGTAACCTGGATAGGTTCGTTAGTTACCTTATGTCCCTCAGATTAAAAATAGAAGCCCCGCGAAGCGGCGGGCTTCGTCGACTTTGTCACAGTGCTGTCCCCGCGTTATGAAAATACCATCCACTAGTTACTTGTTTCCAGAGAAGTAGATTGGATTAGGTTAGTAAGCTTAGGTAATAAAAAACAGAGCTAAGTGGAGGAAAACCGTCGTTTCTGTTGTAATATTAAAAGATACTCATTTTCTTATATCGGCAAAATTATATTATGCGAAAGTAACTTTCTACGTGACTACTTTATGCGTAGGTAAGTAATTTTACACATCGCATAGTCACATAGGTTATGCGTAAAAGAATTCTGCGTAATACAATTATGCGATACTTAACAGTTTCGGCATACCTTATACTGTAGTATTATATTAGTAATTATTTTATTATGAAAAAAATACTTTTTGCCAAGTTTCTTGGAGCGCATTCTTCTTGGCAATGATGGTCTTTCCGAAAGCGCTGGTAGTTTAAAAAATGACGTGTAAAAGTGCCCATTGCGGCCTATTTACTGAATAAATGATTTGAATTTGGCACAAATATATTATACGTAAACAGATTATGCAACATAGAATTATGACATAAAAATATGCGTAAACAAGTGGAACCCTCCGGGCTATATAGTCATGTCACATGTCATTTTGCACCCTTTTATATTTTACTTTAGAGTTTATTAAAACTTTTTGAAACTCCACAGGTGTTCTCGCTGATGACGCACCAGCTTCTACACACATTCGCGGGCGAGCACGCTCGTAGCTCTTTCTTCAAGCACATCGGTCAGGGCGTCACACAAATACACATCGGTATGTTGAATTCTTGTTTCAGCGCCATTATAGCCAGCGGAGGTTGGAGGTGGCCGGAGGTCGGAGAAGGCAACAAGCGCTATTAATAACTATTTAATCCCACTAATATTATAAACGCATAAGTTTTGTGAGTATGTGTGTGTTTCATATTGTATATTTGTTACTCTTTCACGCTAAAGAGGCTGGACGGATTTGAATGAAATTTGTTACGTAGGTAGCTGGACATAATATGGAATAACACATAGGCTACATTTTATACCGAAATTTTTATACTTTATATTTTATACCGGGATAAAATATTGAAATCTCAACCGCTGGGTTTAGAGTCATGGCACGAAATTAATTATGATGTTAATAATCGATGTATTTTTTGGGAATTTCCACGGGAATTTGATAAAATCCCGACGATTTAGTAAAATTTCAATGGAACCGCTGGATCTAATGGTTTAAGTGTGCGACGCCGCGGATAAACACTAGTAATATTAAAAAATAAAGCACCCCCATGCAAACGTCAGCCATGTTCATTAAGATATTTCTCGTAATGTATGTGAAGTGAATTTTGTTTTTTTTTTTTACTTCCACAGATAATGCTGGCCGGCTGTTCTCTTGCGGCGCAGACGGCACTATGAAGGTGCGCAAACTGCCCGAGCGCGACGCACCGCCGCCGCACCATGCGCACTACTAAACTGATAGGTTTGTTTTTGCCACATTTTTTATAACCTGGCGATGTCTATGCCGAATTTTAAATGAGAATTCGCAAATTAAGGTCTATTCTAAGAAAAGTTGTCATTTGTTTAGAATAGACGTATATATCCTAAAAGCTATTTCGTGGACACAAAACGTTTCGTGGGTGTATGGATCTTTGTTGTCTGAATAAATAAATGAATTATTAATTATTATTATTATTAAAACTTTTTTTGATGGCTTTGGGGAGACCCCTTTGCTACTTATTTCAAAGTAACAAAAAAATCTAATTTACTTACTTGCATTATACCGCGTTAAAATTATGTAGTTTCTATTAGCGTTGTGCCTATTAATAATTAGTTAATGATGTCAAATATACTGTGTATTAATTGATTTATGTTTGTGTTGGCAGGCGCAGCGGCAGTCCCGGCTCCCAGCGATCCCTCGCGGTCTTTTGTGATGTATTTATCGTTATTGCTACTCACATGTTACGAGTATGAGATATACGCTGTTAGACTAGTCACTGAGTAGGCAATGTTGTATTTTATGTATTTAAAATGTTATTAAATCTTTAGTTAATTCTAGTGTGAAATATTCGCTATTTTTATCGTAATATACCTACTTGTCCTAGATGAAAATATAATTTATTTGCACGAGCTGTATGTTACGATATGGTATTGACCGGCTCCTGGTCGAGTGTTGTATGACGTGGAGTGTGCTAGTATTAAGAGGTGCATTAAGCTTGCGCACGCCCACTAATGAAGCCGACCACTAACGGCGCCGAAGCCTTATAGTGAACAAAACAATCTAACTTATGATGTGAGTGCATATTACCTGTATTGTAACTTGTTGACGCATAATCATTAACATTTATCTCATGTCATTGTGTAAATCTTTGTTGGCTATCGTGTATGTAATGTTTAACTTTTATGAAATGCATATAATATATAAACATTCAGTTGTGGGGCACGCTTCGTCGCCACCCATTTTCTGGTTGAATCTATGTGATGTTTTTTTCTCGTGTTACACTACCGCACGCCCCACGCTTTTAGACGTAAGTAGTTTTGTCTTTATAATATTATCATGTGGTTATCGATGATAAAACATTCATTTATAAGCAATATTTTGCTAAATAGCATTTTTAAACAAAATGATTGTAACTGTATTATGAGCTGCTTGTGCGATGGCAGGAAGGGGCAACTCAAACACCCCCCACCTTAGCCTTTTAGGCGCGGATGTATCGACGTTACCAGTATTTATCACAGACATAACCTGAGGCTGACTACCTTATAATCCACTATTAGGTTTTATCGAAATAACATTGGAATAAATGTATAGAAGATCGCACTCATTATTTTTTTTACTAGAAGCGAAAAAAATCGCCATGTTGTTTTATTCTTCAATTGCCATACTAATGGGTAACTTTAGCAATGAGGGTAATGTTATAGAAAATTATGAAATTTCAATCCTTATTCGTTCGTAAATAGTTAGTACTTCAACTTAAACGATTTAGAAATATTTTATTTTACTATTAAATTAAATATTACTTAAGACAATTGAGTTTTTCAGCAAGATCACATTCAGTGGGCCGTATAAATAAAAAAAAGAATCTTTGACTTTTAATCTTCGGAGTAAAAACTTGTACTGTTCTCTATTCAACCAGTCAATTTTTTTTATCCGTCATTCAACTTACCCACTAGTGTAGTATTGATATTGAATCATGATTAGTTGGTTGTAATTTATTGAAATGAGGGTTTCTTGACAGGCGAAATATCGTTAGATGGCGGTAGTATCGTGAGCCCCATTTTGCGTTACGGTCTTGCTTGTGATTGGCTCATTTAGTTATTTAATCCAATCACAAATGTGACACAAGTGTCAAAATTTACAAACGGACCTCACGATAGTAGCACCAATTAGCCCGTCACAAAAACCCTTATTAACACTAAAAAGCAAAATTTTAGCTTTGAGATACTTTACGGTACAGAGGTACACAGTGTTGGTTGTTAGAAAATTATAACACTCCAACAAAAAAGCAGATTTGGCAAGAAAAAGAAAGTATGTATATTAGAACGGCCTATGTAGATAATTTTCGAGTTGTCAAAATAATCTCTCTTATTCGTGAACGCTCTTGTAATTGGAGAATTTACCTTACCAATAACCTAACTAACAAAAAGTTGGAAAACCCCCGACTTTGTCACTTCAAAGCTCGTATCTCAAAATCGGCTGAACCGATTTTGATAAAACATGTCTAAGAGCCATCGCTAGAAAACCTGCTTTCAAATAAAAAAACCGCATTGAAATCGGTCCACCCGTTTAAGAGCTAAGGTGCCACAGACAGACACACATAGCGGTCAAACTTATAACACCTCTGTTGCGTCGGGGGTTAAAAAAACGATATCAGAGGCCATAATGTGTAACTGTTAGAGACTCTAACACATTTGGAATTACAAGCGTTTTCACCAATTACTATTAACCCTTAATAAGGTAAAGGCGATTTAGCGACCACATGCATTGATTTGAAAATTCAACCTTATTATTTTAGTAATAAGATAAAATATATAATGTAATTATTGAAAATACTACTAGCTTTAAAAATATCCTTTGCCAGGTATGTATTCGATAGCTGCTTTTGATTCTGTGGTAGTATGCTCCGATAAATGGGGCCTTATTATGGGTTAATGACGACCGGATAGCTAAGTTGTTAGTGACCCTGACTACGAAGCTAGCGGTTGCGGGTTCGATTCCCGTGACAGGCAAATATTTGTATGATGTATACGAATGTTTGTACTTGAGCCTTGAATGTTTTATGTATATAAGTATATATTTGTCTATGTATGTCTATCCGTTGTCTAGCACCCATAGTACAAGCTTGCTTAATTTGGGGCTAGGTCAATTGGTGTGTACCTAATTTGTCCCAAGATATTATTATATGACCCAGAGGCCGCGCTGCCGTTCGCGACCACATTCACCGTCTCTTTCTACCTTCGTCTTATACCGAGTGACAGAAAGAAGTGGTGAAAACGATTGTGATTCCAAGTGTTAGACAATAATTTTTACTACTTATGTGCGAGTTCTTGCGTAAATTATAATTTCAACTGTCCTGCTTCCATCTGCAGTGGTTGCCAAAAGACATTTTTGTTGTTTTATTTGTTAAATTTACTATTTGTGATATAGTATTTCTGTAGGTTAATGTTATCATCACCAAAGTCTATATTTTAAAATATAATGAAATATGATTATGTAAATTTACACTGAAGTTGACTTCTTTAAATGTACATACAAAATTCGCACAATAATTATCATCTTGCAGTCTTTGCATGTTTTTTTTTTGTTATTATGTATGTTTTACATTAGATCGTTTGTTATAAACTTGTTTTCGATATTTTTTGCGTATTATTTTGTTAAGCAACACATCACAATTATGTTTTATGTTCTTAGCCTTATCCAGAACGATCGTCGCTGTTAGTTTCCTAACCGGATTGCTTTTCTGTCAGTTGGAAAGGAATTGATGATGTTTACCAGTATTTAAAAATAATATTTGTCAACCCCACGTGTTCGGGAATTAAATAGACATCTGCAAAAACGATAACTCCGCGTTTCGCTAGTTAATTATTTTGAACATTTAGCTCCCTAATAGACAGAAAATAAATGGCACAAGGCTGGCAATTTCCGTAGTACATTCCTCCTTATTTATAATCTGTTACTAGTTCATTTTGTTAATTTAATTTAAACCTACATGTCCTCTTTTTATCACGTAAAATTACAAATGGAATTATTCCTGAAACACTTATATTTTAACCGCGTTTTGTTTGAGAATTGTCAACATTTTGAAGCCATAGAATTACAATTGTAGGATAGTAGCTGTGATCTGTATTTTGTAAGTAGTTATTTGGTATAATTTCCTTCAAACATCATGATCATGTCTATAGAAAAGATATATTGTGTCTTAATAATTTTATAAGTTACAGTATATTAAACAATAATTAATAGAAGGCCGCTACATATACACATTGAAGTCAATTTAAAAAAAGAGATAATAAAAAAGACACACTATATTATTATAATTAAAGAGGAAAAATCATCCTGCATCTATGTAATAATCATTTATATGGAGATTTGGAGAACATTCAGTATAATGCTTATTTTATTTTATTTATAAAGGAAACATTTAATAAAGTTTAACTTAAATTCAGATCTGTTTTAATTATTTCTTTAGAATTAACAATGAATTTCTTAACTACATATTCGTTCTTTGAAACTTATGTCAAACAAAAACAACATTCAAACGCCTGCGGTAGTCGTAATGTTATTAGTTTTTTTATAAATAAAACACATTAATAATGTTAAAATGTATTAAATAAATAACTGTCTTACAGTCAAACGCTACAAAAAACAATACTGCAGTAAGTAGCGAGCAAAAAATAGAGAAAATAGGTGTCTTCACATTGCCTATCTATTTCAGTACTGAAATGCCTAGATAATCGGAAGCAAACTTTAGAGCACTCTCTTTATTCCATGTTATCTTTCCTACAGGATTTTCAAGGAACACGGTGGAAGCTTTACTACCATTTGATACATTGACAAATTTGCAAAATGGACTAGCGACAGAGTCTAAAGCCTTTGGTTTTACCGTAGACACAACTACAGTTTTCGCATTTAAACCATTGGTGTTTTTGATCTCAGAGCCGTCGCACCACAAGGTAAATTTGATACCATACAGGCCAAATAGAACTTCTACTTCATGATATAAATTTGTCAAGCTGATGTACTTATTGTTCTTGTCTGTTAGAATTATACTAGCCTGATTACTAGTGGCACCAAAACGTGGAGTTAAGCCCTGCAACGCGATGTTCGCCCACGGGTTCGACGGCAGCTCCACTTCCTTTCGCCAGGTGATAATCAATTTCAATTCAGAACCTTTAAGTTCTTGAGTTTCTTGAATAATGACATGCTTCGAAGCTGTCATTTGTTCGCTGGGTATCAATGGAGCCTTTACAGTGGTCTCAATAAATTCTCTGTGAGAGTTGATAATGCGGGAGATATCGCTTGTTTTAGCGACTTCGTAATATACGTTAACCTCGTCCGTTGGTACAAGATGACCCTTCTTCCGCAATTTCTGGACTCTGTTTATTATTTCTCTTGCAAAGCCTTCGTCCAGCATGTCTTGATCAGGTGTGACGTTTAATAGAATGAGCACGTCGTTGTCACTATGGGCTTCGTACTGATCATTACCCGTTGCCTGGAATATGATTCTAACTTCATCCACGTTAATGCGTTGGCTCACGATTTCAACAAATCCGTCGGCGATCAGTTTTTCGCATTGTTCGTTGTTCAAGTTCTTCAACCCTTGCGTGACAGCTTTGAAATCTCCCTTCAGTCGGGCACCTAAGATTTTGTGATCGGGTTCGGCTCTCAATGTAATGCCGTATTTTTCCTTGTCACTGGTCAGCTGTAATTGCTTCACATTCATTTCTTCTAAGACATAGTTATCCAATGACTTGACGTCATCCAGATAAGTTGGGTCACGATGGATGACGATCATTTCTGGCAGAGGATACTTGATCGGAATAGTCTTTCTGTCTCTGAGCACTCTACCCAGTTCAATCACTGTCTGCATTCTTTGAACTGCTCTCTCAATATTCGTGTCTATCAACTCTAGTTTTGGTTCAGGAATCATATTGAAGTGCACACTTTCAAGGGAATCTCCAGGTAAGAGTTGACGCAGAGTCTTGTACATGTTTTCTGTTAGGAAGGGAGTGTAGGGCGCCATTACTCGGATCATGTCGAATAAAACACCGAAAAGAGTGTCTAAAGCCGCCTGGCAATCTTTAACTCCAAATTCGCCCTTCAGCCTCTTCCTGTTCATTCTCACATACCAGTTTGTGAGATGGTCGATAAATTTTGTTAGTCTTGGGACCACAGTGTACAGTTTATAGGCTGCCATTTCCTGCTTTACAAAAGTAATTAGAGACTGAGTAAATGAGGAGATCCATTTGTCCATAACATTTTCTTTTAAGTTTTTCTCATTAAACTTGTAGTTTATTTTGTCTTCTTGTATGATCCTTTCAACATTCTGCATCAAGAATCTAAATGCATTGTACCAAGGTAGAAACACATCCTTGATCACATCCCTGACACCCTCCTCTTTGAATCTAAGATTCTCAGCTTTGACAACTGGTGAGTTGACTAGGTACAGCCTCAAGGCATCGGCACCATATTTATTTACAACTTCAAGAGGGTCAGGATAGTTCTTCTTCCTCTTTGACATTTTTTGCCCATCTGATGCCAAAATCAGTCCATTAGCTATTAAGTTCTTGAATGGTGGTTTTTTGAATAGAGCAGTTGATAAGACAATGAGAGTGTAAAACCATCCTCTTGTTTGATCAATTCCCTCGGCAATGAAGTTTGCTGGGAATCTTTCTTCGAAATCCTTTACATTTTCAAAGGGGTAATGACACTGAGCATAAGGCATAGACCCAGATTCAAACCAGCAATCAAAGACTTCAGAGACCCTTTTCAGAGGTGGGTGACCGGGCCTTGCAGATGGGATCTCCAAGTGATCTATGCTTTCTCTATGTATATCAGTTATTTCTTTTCCAGTCAAAGCACTGAGTTCAGCAATACTGCCTACACAAACAACTTCCTGTTTGTCACTGGAAATCCACAATGGAATAGGGGTACCCCAGAATCTGTTTCGACTAATAGCCCAGTCTCGGGCTTCTTTAAGCCAATTTCCGAATCTTTTCTCTTTTACATAATCTGGTACCCAATAAGTTGCTTCACTTGATTTCAAAAGATCATGACTCATTTGCTCCACCCTAACAAACCAAGATGGGACTGCCTTGTAAATAAGAGGTGTTTCAGACCGCCAACAGAATGGGTAACTATGCTTTACCTGGCCAACTTGTACTAAACGGTTTCGGGACTTAAGATTTGCAATAATATTTTTATCTGCATCTTTTACATACTGGCCAAGGAAGTCTGTAACTGGTTCAATGAATTTGCCACTGGCATCAACTGGGCACATCATTTCTTGATCCCTTGTGATGATGCCTGCAGCTAGACAAACCCTGAAATCGTCTTCACCAAAATATGGAGCCTGGTGTACTATACCAGTACCAGAATCATCAGTTACATATCCGTCTGTCAATACTTGAAATGCATTTGGGCTTTTTCCCACAAAGTAGTCGAAAATGGGTGTGTACTTTGTTCCTTTTAGTTTGCTGCCTGGGAATTTTTCAAGAATTGTGAAGTCCTCAACATTCTTGAAGATTACTGGAAACCTTGATTCTTGTAAAACATAACAAGTGCCTGTGCTTTTTTCTTGAACTTTTATATATGTTAATTTGGGGTTAACACAAAGACTTAGGTTGCTGGGCAGGGTCCAAGGTGTGGTGGTCCAAGCTAGCAAAGAGTATCCCTGATCAGTGGGAAAGGTTACCACAACGGCTGGATCTACAACATCTTTGTAATTCTGTCCAGACTCAAAATTAGACAGAGGGGTGGAGCATGCAGTAGAAAAGGGCATGACTTTAACCCCTTGGTACACTAACCCTTTGTTATAGAGCTCCTTGAATACCCACCAGATGGATTCCATGAACCATGGGTACAGGGTCTTGTAGTCATTTTTAAAATCTGGAATGAAAAATTTCAGCTCTTAGCTTTAATTGTTGAGTACAGTTGCCATAAAAATATTGATAAACTGACTGATTAAAATTAGTCTATTCCAATATCAATATACAAGCTTAACTTGTATAAGATTAGCACAGATAAACAAATGTATAGTCAACATGCAGTTAGTGTTATTTTAAATACAAAGAAGAGTGTATTTGTCATAAACTTACCTATCCATCTGCCCATACGAGTAATAATAGATTCCCAGTCATTTGCATACCTCATGACAATTTTACGGCATTCAGCATTGTACTTATCAATACCCATCTTTTCAACATCATCAGGTCCTTTAATTCCTAAGGTCTTATCAATTTCATACTCCACTGGCAATCCATGACAGTCCCAACCAAAGCGCCTTTCTACATAGTATCCCTAAGCAAAAAAAAATAAAGTATAAATCTGCTGTCTAAATAAGAAAATATCAGAAAAAATTATAGGCATGGTGAAATCTGGCTAAAAGATCTGTAGAGTTCCCAGATACACTAAAATGTAACAAAATACATCCTAGATATGGCTAGAATAAAAACTATCATAGATACAAATTCAGTTTAAACAGATGCAATGAGATCATCAACAGATTTTCCACCAATATTTCTCCCTTAAAAGAAGCAGGTAATTTAGATCACACTTAATAAAATCCTAAAGGGATCCAAGTAGTGAGCTGTGTCCTTAAATTTAGAATAAGAGAGGTCTCAACTGCAATAAGCTTGACCCAAGTTGTATGGAACCTTTACCTACATCAGTGTTTTTCAAACATTTTCAGGACCCTCGGTTTGAAAAATATTTGGCAACCCCCTGCTTACCTCCACTTACAGTTATTTATATTATCTTATGTTGATAATACAAACATTGAATAATCATACACAAGAACGGTGATATTGTAAAGATACCACAACCCCTGTGGAATGCTTTACATTTAAGAAATTTGTGAAGTAAAAAAAATATGTTGCTAAATTAACATTTTTTTTTACTTACATCAGTCATCATTACAATGCGTAACTTAAAATCCTATCCTACTAATATTATAAATGTAAAAGTTTGTCAGTGAGTGAGTATGTTTGTTACTCCTTCATGCTGAAACAGCTGGATAAATTTATAAAATCTCGAAAAAACAACCGCTGGGCTTAGAGTAATGAAATTTGACATGATTGATTTTAATGTAACATCAATGAAAACCATGATTTAATTTTCGGGAATTCACACGGGAATTTTTTTGAATCCCTCAATTTCAATTCAGCTGCTGGATCTAATGATTTGCGTGTACCAAGCCGCGGGTAAACACTAGTGCATAATAAATATAAATTAATCTCAAAGAAGTTATTTACAGTATTGTTTCAAGACATACCTGTTGGTGAGCATAACGTGTGACCACGTCTTTGATCGTGCCTGCGAGAATATGCCCATAATGCGGCAGGCCGGTAGCGAACGGCGGCCCATCATAAAACGAGTATCTGCACAGAAAAAGAAACGCAACATCACGTATAACAGATGGTATTACGTTTACATAATACAAGTGCTATGTGCTCTGTAAATTTTGAATCGCTCCACATAACCTTACGCACCTGGGTTTATTTTTTGACTGCTTTAGAGAACTGGCAAAAGCATCTATATCCTTCCAAAATTGCAAAATCTTTTCCTCTTCTTTAGGAAAGTCGATGTTCTCTGGAACCCTGATCACTTTTTGAGACATGACGAAAAATTATTTCATCATCCCTCTGCCTGTAATAACCTTTTCTCTTGCAGTTTTTCCTGCCCGTCTATATAAATGAACTGAACGAACTGCTGGTGCTGAGCGAGCTGCTGACTGAAACCACGCTACGGTGCATGTGTGGCAAAGTATGCAAGTGTCACTGTCAAATTTGCATGTCATTTTGACGTAAATCAGCGATTTTTAAAAAACTTAAATTTAATGGCAGGTTTCATTGCACATTAACCAAATTTAATTGAAAGTACATCAATTTGTTTTTATTCAAATTAAACTATTCATTTCTTAATAAATAGAACAGAGAAGTTAAATATTATTGCCAACGTTTCTCTAGCGTAAAAAATGAAATGGATTCTCAGAGTTAAAATTTTCCTAGGTAAGTGGAGCATAACGTTAATGTTCTCTAGCTTGCACATCCCCAAAAGCATAAAACTTGTGATTCTTTAATTTAGTTCTTCACGTTCTTTATTAATTTCTATTTAAAATTATAACTGATTTAGAAGTTCCTTTTCAGCTGCTGTATTTAGTTTTGTTTAATTAATTAAGTGTTTTAGTGCTTCTCCATTAATTCGTTGAGGTGAGCCGACTTGAGCCTTCGGCTCCTTCGATTTTTTCTCGAGACGAGATAGAATTTGATTTAGATTATTTCACTACTAACGTATTTGTTAAAATATGTATTCTCGTTTGCTGCGTGCCGGGATGCATGACAAGAAGTGGAAAAGGTAAATAAAACCATTCTAATAAAAATAGTTTTCCAATTGTAAGATTGAGTTTTCAGCTCGTGAAATATTGAACTATAAGCTGGCAAAGGCAATTAAATGCTAGTTAACATTCTAAGTGTATTTAAAAGGTTAATAATTAAGCATTAACCGTTGTTGATGGATTTTAAATTCTGATCAATGTTTTGGCGTCAAAGCCATCGTGCCAAATCATTATTATGCCTGGAGATTCCTATACATTAGAATACACTTTGGCTGGAGTCTCTCTCCCAATAAGGCTGATCATGTGTACCAAAGAATAAAATTTAAAAAAATAAAAATAGTGTAGTCGGTGCGCACCGAAGATTATGTACATAAAAGTTGCTCAGACTATACCAAAGCGGGGAACCACACATTTTTTTTATTGCTTGAAACGCGTAAAAACAGGAATCAAAAAAGACATAGCCATATTTTGGACAGAAAATTTTCAATAAAATTACTATGGAGCCAGGACTTAAAATTCAAAACAATGTTTTTTTCTATGTGAGATAAACCCTATTTTAAATAATTGTTATAATTAGAGTATGTTAAAATGAGCATCTTTTAAAAGGGGTACTTTTCACTGTGACCAACTACAGATGAGATAGAAGTAGAAGAAAGAAAATTAGCATTCAACTTATATTTT
This sequence comes from Choristoneura fumiferana, assembly GCF_025370935.1. Classification (NCBI taxonomy): domain Eukaryota; kingdom Metazoa; phylum Arthropoda; class Insecta; order Lepidoptera; family Tortricidae; genus Choristoneura; species Choristoneura fumiferana. Next base: position 7,299,770 of record NC_133492.1, read on the forward strand.
AATCAAACATTGCTGATGACATTTCAATCATCATAACAGGTAAATAAATAAACTTACAATACTGAAATAAATAAAACTGTTTATATCATAATAAACTGGTAAAAGGACAGCAATTTGAATTAATTTAAAAAAAACATATGTACAATTTCGAAATGGAAAGGCTTATTTTGAAAATATCACTGTATCATTATGATAATCAAATAATGAGAGAATCAAACGAAGCACGATTTCTAGGTATAATTTAATATAGATAATAAGTGTTCATGGAAACCGCATGTTCAGAGTATAGTAAATAAAATAAATTGTTTTGCTTATACACTGGCGGCTTACAAAAATTGCAAATGAACAAACAGCACTAAATGCATACCATGGCTACGTTGGATCAATATTAACATATGTATACTATTGTGGGGAAATTCAGTAGACATTAATAGGGTATTTATTGGTCAAAATAATGTATAAGTAGCATATGTAATGTCCCCCTCTAACTACTTGTAAACCGCTGTTTGAACGGTTGAATTTACTGATAGTCCCTTGTTTATATATTTTTTGAAATATGTAACTGTCAAATTACATCGAAAGCACTAAAACAAAACAGCAGTGTGCCTTTTAATACCAGATACCCAAATAAACTAATTTATCCTAAAAACACACACTTGTATTGCAGAAACTGTTTTCCAATGGCAATACGAATATTTAATAAGTTGCCTAAGAGCATAGCTGAGTTGCCCAGGAGTAAATTCAGATTTAAATTATATCAGTGGCTTAAAGACAAAGCATTTTATTTAATTAAAGAATATTTAAAATAATAATTGACATTATCACAGGGTTACATTGATCTATAAATTAATAACTATTATTCAATTTAGATTATTTATTTATATTACAAAATTAATTGTCTTTTTAGTGAACTTATTTAATAAGTTAATGTTTTCATGCCAGTGTTTTTGGTTACATGTGTCACTGCACCTTAACACATTTTTATAAAACCATTTATTACCTTGTCTAAAGCAAAATAATTATTTCATTTCATTTCAACAATAGCTAAGATTAACGGCTTAATTCAGTTCTGGCAATTCGCCGGCCGCTGCCGCGGTACGCTTGCTTCGCTCGCTCGGCTCGGCTCGTGCGTTGTGGACTCAATTCATACTAACCACTGCTCGCTTTGCTTGTACCTAAATTTCAAACTTTGGGTCCCTATATCTTGGCTATTTTTAATTACAGAGAAAAATTTGTCTAACAAAATACACTTATTTTAACGTATTCTATACAGAAACATCATTTAAATATATGTCATCATGACTTCTTTTTGCCAAAAAATTCCAAGTCCCCGGCTCCTTGCAAAAAATTTAAAACTTTGGGTACCTTTATCTCAGCCATTTTTGATTACAGAGAAAAGTTGTTCAAGTAAAATGCGCTTATTTTAACGTACTCTATTTGATAACATCATTGAAAATATGTGTCATCATGACTTCTTTTTGCCAAAAAATTTCCAAGTCCCGGCTCCTTGCAAAAAATTTAACACTGGGTACTTTATTTCGGCCATTTTTGATTACAGAGAAAAGTTCTTCAAGTAAAATACGCTTCTTTTAACTTACTCTATTTGATAACATCATTTAAAATATGTGCCATCATGCCTTAATTTTGGTAAAAAATTCTAAGTGTAAAAATTAAGATAACAAAAAATACAGCAACCCTGCGCCTAAGTAAAATGTATTTTATATTGGTCACTGAAAAATTAAGATTTTCAGATTTTTTTGATTGACTGCTATAAAAGCTACCTTTATACCAAATTTCAAGTTTTAGGACAACTTGTAGGTATTTGTATGGAAACACCTTTTTTAATGAGGGTATATTTGTTTGGGTTGATTTCGAAGGTTAATTTTTTACAGAGCTTCAAGGTACTGCACACCAGGTTTGAGTATTGATATTAATTTCGGCATGCTACCTCCACATTGAAGATTGTCCCGTGTGGAAAATTATGCTTAGAGCCCTATGTCCCTGATGAAAAAGGATCTTAAAAAGACAGACAGATCATTGTATAGCGATCATTTAAGGGTTCGGTTTTTAGAGTTCCGGACCCAAATGGCAAAAACGGAACCCTTATATTTCGCCATGTTCTGTCTGTCTTCTGTCTGTCTGTCTGTCTGTCTGTGTCTGTCTGTCTGTCTGTCTGTCTGTCTGTCTGTCTGTCCTGTCTGTCTGTCTGTCTGTCTGTCTGTCTGTTGTCTGTCTGTCTGTCTGTCCGTCCGTGTCCGTCGTCGTCCGTCCGTCGCGGCTTTGCCCAGGACTATCAATGCTAGAAAGCTGTAAATAAATTTTTTTTAGGTACCTCCCATAGACGTAAAGTGGGGGTGATTTTTTTTCTCATCTAACCCTTTAGTGTGGGGTATCGTTGGATAGGTCTTTTAAAACCCTACTGGTTTTGCTAAGACAATTTTCAATTCAGTGATTTGTTTGCGAAATATTCAACTTTAAAGTGCAAATTGTCATTAAAATAGGGCGTTTTCATTAAAATTCACAACGTAGTAAGTATATCAAACTTAAAAGGAAAACTATAACGGCAAGTTTGCTTGAGAATTATTAGTAGTTTAAGAGTAAATAGCAGCCTAAGGTATAAAATATACCTAAACTTGGAAGATTCCGTATAAAATACGAAATCCTTAGAAAAATATTACTAAATATTTTCGTAATGGCTACGGAACCCTATTTTGGGCGTGTCCGACACGCTCTTGGCCGGTTTTATCCCTTTTGAAGCACAAGTGCAAATTTGTTTCATGAGGATAAAACACAAGTGCACATATAAGAACAAGTGCGCAATTGTGCTTTACACGAATCTGAAAAAGAGTAACATATTTATTTTTATTTATAGGTGTAAGTTTTCATGTGTTTCCGGATCCAGCCAAGGAAATAGACAGATTTCGAATGTGGGGTCAGAATGTTCGATGACATACATTTTCAAGAATAGGACAGTGAGTCAACAACAAAAAAAATATTGTTATGATAAACAGAGATTGAGCAAAGCTGCAATACCGTGCTTAACTTACCAGGTATGTATATATAAAGAAATACTTTGCATTTATAATGATACGCAGGTGGTAGGTGGGTAGTCTGGTAGTTGACCTATGACCTCACAAGCAGAATGTTGTTGTTGTTTTTTTTTTGACTGGATAGCAAACAAGCAAGTGGGTCTCCTGATGGTAAGAGATCACCACCGCCCATAAACATCTGCAACGCCAGGGGTATTGCAGATGCGTTGCCAACCGAGAGGCCTAAGATGGGATACCTCAAGTGCCAGTTATTTCACCGGCTGTTTTACTCTCCCACGCCGAAACACAACAGTGCAAGCACTGCTGCTTCATGGCAGGATTAGCGAGCAAGAAGGTGGTATAGAACTCTGGGTGGACCTTGCACAAGGTCCTACCACCTGTTGTTGATTCAAACCTCTTAGTTTTTCGGATTTATGTGTGAAATAACATTAACCATAAGCTTTTTGGTGAAAGAATACATGGTGAGGAAACCTGCACGCACTTGTGATCAGTGGTATGTGTGAAGTTCCCAACTTGCACTGGGCACTGGGCCCTCCCTCTATCAGTGAGGAAGCCTGTGGCCAGTGGTGTGATATACATATTGTATATATGCTGGAGCTGACGATGATGATGGACTTATATTGGCCAACGAAAGCTGTACCAGACAAACTGCGGCAAATTAAAAAGAAATGTGGCTGACAACTCTTGCTGTACACTGTTTAAACAATGTTGATACTTAGATATTATTAAAATTTTTCCAGATCTTAAATTATACTTCGAGACTTCAAGCTACACCAACATTAATTATAGTAATGTGTGAAAGTTGATGATGTACTTTAGGAGTCCCTTGGTCAATTTTATGACTTTTGTCAGTGTCCATTTATGTACAGTCCAGACGCATCAATTTTGGACCATTTTGACCAGATTGGCATTGAATATAGTCTTCTAACATTTTAATTATAATATAATCTTATAAAATTTTGCATTTTGAGAATGGTAGGTTGAATTGAACAAAAAATAATTTATTTATTTCTTAGAGCAGAAATATCGAAACTATCTAAGCCTGGTTAGAATTATTTATTTATTATTTAACAAATTTGATGTGGAATGTCAATATGTCAATTTTGACAGTCTTCTAAAATGACACCAGATTAAAGTTTGGTAAAAAATGCGTGGACAGCTTTTGCTGGCCAGATTCTAACAACTTTATTGTTTGTAATTACAGGTTCAACTCAAATTGAAGTATCTGCTGCAAGGACAATAGACACTTAATACAGATTTGCCTACAAACAAGCACTGCAGGTAATTTCATGCGACTGTTGTTTATTTAAACAGACTTATATTGAAGTGGGTGATGTAAGTAGATACAGTTATGTGTATGCGAACCAAGCAAATCAATTTTGGAATACACTATTATTGATGAAAATGTGTGCATTCTGTTGGGTGCCTGTATTTGAATTACACGGATTTGCATAATTTACCATTTTCACTTCTGTTAGTAAAATTTTAATTGCCTCATGACAACATGGGAGACTGACTAGTTTTGGCAAACTATTTTTTTTCCAATTAATCTAAATAAGTAATTAGTATAAATAATTAGGTTTATGTTTGTGACAAGCAAGATATGTGACAGCCAATACAGGACACAATACATTTATATTAAACTACTATATTAAAAAAAAATATATGTATATTACTTTTTAGGGTATGTACCATACCTCGAAAACAAATAAGTTTTCTATTAATAACCTAACCATAAAATTTCATTTTGAATACAAGCTTTTTACGCTGACTGTTCTTTTTGTTGACTGTACTTGCATTGTCACCCAAATTACATTGTATACCAAATTTCAAGTCGATGCTATTAACCGTTGAAGAGTTCCGCCCTGCAGAGACAATCCTGGCTGGACTACTAGGATGTTACTACAGATTATTGTGTTGTCACGCGATTTATATAAGTATTCCAAATTTCAAGTCAATCTGACTACTGGAAGTTGGTCAAATTATACTTGCAAGATTGACTACAGACAGAGACAGACAACGGGAGTAGGTGAAACTAATAAAAGCTTGTAAAAATGCATTTTTAGTAAAAGCCTTTTGCCAACTATAGTGTTTATTCGAAACCAGCATAAGATAAACAAAAAAATTGATACACAATAATAATAATAAAATAAATATCACGGGACAATTCACACCAATTGACCTAGTCCCAAAGTAAGCTTAGCAAAGCTTGTGGTATGGGTAACTAAGCAACGGATAAATATAATTATGTAGATATAGATACATACTTAATACATATTAAACACCAAGACCCGAGAACAAACATTCGTATTTTTCATACAAATATCTGCCCCGACACGGGAATCGAACCGGGACCTCAAGCTTCGTAGTCAGGTTCTCTAACCACTAGTCCATCTGGTCATCTAAACACAAGAATTTAACTGAAACTCAATGTCAACTGGAAGAGATCCCTGTTAGGGATGATTTTGCCACACACACACATCACACACCACGCACGCACGCACGCACGCACGCACGCACGCACGCACGCACGCACACACACAACACAACACACACACACACACACACACACACACACATCACCATAATTTCGATTAAATTTTAGAAAGTACCTCATTTACAACTAGTGCTAAATTTAATTTTTGAATACCTTTGTTCACTAATATAATTTTATAATAATAATAGTCTAGATGGTTTAACAATTAATATGGTAAAATGTATTAACTTTCCGCCTCAGTTTTGTTAACCAACATACAAATTGGTTACCTAAGAAAGGCCTTGGCTAGTGTAGGAGTCAGTGTAATTTATTGTAAAGTACCACCATTTTTGAAAAAAAAAATTGTATGTGTAGTTGAATTGAATAAAAAAAAATTAAATTGAATTAAAATTAAATTTTCTGTGCAATAAAGAGCTTTACATACATACATACATTACTATATGAGTGAAAGTATGTATTGTAGATTTGAATTAAGTTCTCTTTACGTTGTTTCAACATTTCTACTCACTAATCAGTCATTGAGTGTAAAGAATTGTATAAGATCTTGAACGAAATTTGCAACTGCTTGATCCAATTTATAGCATTCTATACAAAGTAGCTGTTTTCATATAATA
>NC_133492.1:7315119-7321387 GCF_025370935.1 Choristoneura fumiferana
TTCGATCCCGTGTCGGGGCAGATATTTGTATGAAAAATACGAATGTTTGTTCTCGGGTCTAGGTGTTTACTATGTATTTAAGTATGTATCTATCTATATAATTATATTTATCCGTTGCTTAGTACCCATAACACAAGTTTGCTAAGCTTACTTTGGGACTAGGTCAGTTGTTGTGAATTGTCTCGTAATAAAAAATAATTTCACGTCATTTGCTTTGTCTTTGGATCTTTTGACTATTTATAATTAATTCATCACCATCATCATCATCATCATGAGTCATTTCTGGTGCAAAGGCTGTCGATAGCTATCCAACGTGGAAATGCCGCGTGCGTTATGGGCACCTTTGTGCCGGGAATGGCGAGGGGCGAGTTATTTGACTAGGTTATACCGGTGTGGCCTATAATACGAGCAAAAAATTAAAACTTAGATCGTCCTCGTCAAACTCAACAACATTAGTTCAGTGACTTTTAAAAATAATGGAGTCTTTGAATTTTCCTTTTTTCATACAAATTAAATACTGCTATCAATGTACGCAATGTATCCTAGAACACGACTGACGTCGCCTATCACGCTACAAACATCAAGCATTTCGCTTTACATTGCTTCTTCGAATAAACTTAAAAGTGTAATAAAAATTAAAAAACTAACTAATTATTTTTAAAAGTCGCTAAACTAATGTTGTTCAGTTTGGGGACTATGATCTATGTTTTAATTATTTGCTCATATTGCAGGCCACACCCGGTATATGGTTAGGTTTTCATAATTTGTGATTTGTAATTTGACTAATGTCTTTTACATATTAAAATATTATATTTTTTAATAAAAAAATAGTTATATATTAATTGAAGTCCCGCTGTCGCTTCTACAACAGGCTGCCTCACCTTGCGGTTCATATTCGCGCGCCGTCCGCAGTTTGTCTTCGTTAACGTAATAACCTCCGCGCGGCATCCTCCATGCTCCGTCAAAGTCGGGCCAAACGCAGCTCGTTAAGGTAACCTTCCAGCAGAGGCCATTGACTGAGCTCTTAAGCTGCATTTCCACCAAAAATGTGCGAGGGTGTGTTGCCATCCTCGCACGGCACATCTCTGGTGGAAACAGCTGAGTGGAGTGAGGCGAGGTAAATGAACCGTTTCTATTGGTTAATGAAAAACACATTGCTCGCAACACCTCCTCGCACAGAGCCTAATCGGGTAATTAGGAAGTTTATACTAAGCAGTTCTAAAGTTGACAGACAGGTTTATTTGTAGGAACTCTTAACTTGTCTTTAAGAACTTGCGTTTTTTTAAAGTGATCGTTTTTAAGCGTGGGCTGTAATGACTTCTGAAGACACTGTCAGTCTTTGATTCTGCCGCCAGGCAGCAGTATTTGCGCTGCTGTTTTTTTTTTTTTGTTCAACTGGATGGCAAACGAGCAAGTGGGTCTCCTGATGATAAGAGATCACCACCGCCCATAGACACCTGCAACACCAGGGGGATTGCAGATGCGTTGCCAACCTAGAGGCCTAAGATGGGATACCTCAAGTGCCAGTAATTTCACCGGCTGTCTTACTCTCCATGCCGAAACACAACAGTGCAAGCACTGCTGTTTCACGGCAAGATTAGCGAGCAAGATGGTGGTAGCAATCCGGGCGGACCTTGCACAAGGTCCTACCACCTGCAAGTATTTTGATTATGACCACCAAAAAGATACAGAAGATATCCGGCAACAAGCTGGCGTAAACTGGATGAGAGTGGCAATTAATAGGCAAGACTGGAAACATAGAGAGGAGGCCTATGTCCGAAGACGGGCGTTATGAGGGCTGTTATAGATAGATAGATAGATTTTGATTATGAAATAGTGTCCCTGGATTTCTCCAATTATCAACAGATGACTACTGCTTGTCATATACCTACTCTCATACTTATATTCCCACACAGACTTATTGCTTATTATTGTGCTCCAGTACACCTATGGTCAGTTTACTATTAATTCTACTTGATTGATTGATTGATTAAAACTTTATTTTCACCATAACACAAATTTAAACAGATACATACAAGAAACACAATATCTAACTATACATAGGTATTAATAAAGTTAAGATTAATTGACCTAATAGGGTTAGCTAAAATCTTAGGCCTCTAGGATGGCAACGCAATTGCAATCCCCCTGGTGTTGCAGGTGTCTATGGGCAGTGGTGATCTCTTACCATCAGGAGACCCACTTGCTCGTTTGCCATCCAGTCAAATAAAAAAAATACCTTAGAGACAAAGTGAAAAGAAATGAATGGAAAAGTACAAAATGTTTATAAAAAATAGATATAGTTTATGATTAAAGTCAAACAAGTGAATAAAAATCGTTAGGTTCACTAAGTTGGAACAAGTAATGGCCCGATCTAGTCTGAGCACCGTATCGGTGGCATCCGGCCGGATCGTGATGAGGCTGCCAGTAAGCCGAAACCCAAACGGAATCGCAAGCCACATGATCGCGAGCACAGTAGGGTAACGGATAACGAAACGAACCTCCCATATATGCAGGCATCGAATAGCCACCAAGACCACCGGAATGGGAAGCAAGACGAGGACCACGTGGACCCTTCAGACGATGAGGAACACCGGAATACATCGGGAGGCTGGCAGGAGGTTCGCTACAGGAAGAATCGTTTCTCGTCGGTGCGCGGCACGGCAGGTCCTGAGGCGACACCTCTCAGGGCGGTAGAGTACCGTAAGTATATCCATCTCTGGAACATGGTATCGGATGCAGATGAAATAAGGGCGTATCTGCGGTCTCTTAGCCCGGAGAGTTTGTGTACAGTCGAGGAACTGAGGCCTAAGGGAGAATACAAATCGTACAAAATTGGAGTTCCAGCAGTGCAATATGAAAGATGCTTGTCTGCTGATGTCTGGCCGGCCAACGCTCGTATTCGACCTTGGTTATTTCGGAAACCACATCCAAAGGGGCTTAACTCTAGCTTGGGACTCGGTCAAAAATCCTCAGTGGATCTCACTTTGATTTATCAGAACGTCAGAGGCCTCAACACTAGACTTAGTTTTTTCAAGCATAACCTTCTATGTCTGGATTGTGATGTTATAGCTGTAACTGAGTCCTTTTTAACGGATTCGATCGAGAACCCTGAACTGGTTGGTAATGAGTGGAGTGTGGAACGTCGTGACCGTACCAGTGGCGCGCGTGGCGGCGGTGTGCTGCTCGCGGCGAGACCGGGACTTGTGTTGCAGAGGAGGAGGGACCTTGAGACTCCGCATGGGGAGGATCTTTGGGTCCATTTTACCAATAAGGGCATCAAGTGCCACATGTGCGTGGTCTATATACCACCTAGTGCTGCGGAGGATGTATATATGAGATGGTTTCAAACAGTCGAATCAGTGTTGAGTGCTCTTGATGGTGTAGTAATCATAGTCGGGGATCTTAATTTGAATCCTCGATATACGTCTCAAAGTGTTTTATGTTATTATGGTTACTTTTTAGCTGTATGTGGTTTACGTGAAAGGAATGATGTTGTGAATGCTCGTGGAGGGAAACTCGATGTCGTGCTGATTTCGGAGTGCATACGCGGGGTCAGTGTTCTTGAGATTGAGGGGGGCGGGCTTGTCCCTCGACGTGACGAGTACCATCCACCTTTGGACATTTCTGTTCCCTTGCAGGAAGCCCGGCAGCATTCTTTCGCTGAACGGATAGATCCTAGTAACATTAATGGACAACAAGACTGGAATTTTGCAAAGGGTAACTACGAACTTTTGTATAAACTAGTCTCAGAAGTTAACTGGAAGGATGTTCTTGAGGCTCAAGACGTTAACATTGCGGTAGACTCCTTTTACAAAATAATGTACAGCATTTTCGATGTTAGTATTCCTAAAAAACATCGCAACAAAATGCGTGTTAGACGCTATCCGGTATGGTTCACAGCTAATATAATTAGTGATTTAAAAATTAAAGCTGCTCTTCATCGAAAATGGAAGGCGACTAAGCACAGGAGTACATATATTAGATTTTCGGAACTTAGGGCGGATATCAAAAAACAGGTTTCCTCTGCTTATAGTATTTATATCCACCAAATACAGTCAAAATTAAAAACTAACCCACGCGCTTTTTGGCAGCACATTGATAGCCTTAAGTCTAAGGGGGGTTTCACTTCACAAGTTGCCTTCGAGGGGAAACAGTTTACTGGTCCTGAGACAGCTGAGGCATTTGCCGGGTTCTTTTCAAGTGTCTTTTTACCTAATGTTCCACGTCTTGATTGTAACAGTCGGAAAGCTGGTGAGGATAAAATGTCTGCCAATTATATTCACGTCAAGGGGGTGACTCTCGGTGAGGTCAAAGCAGCCATTAAGAATTTAAAGCCCAACAGCGCTGTTGGGCCTGACAGGATACCTGCTTATATCGTGAAGGGATGTGTTGATTTTCTTGGGGTACCACTACACTCTTTGTTTAATCTGGCACTCTCTACCGCCTCGTATCCTCAACAATGGAAGACTTCTAGGGTTAAGCCTATCCCTAAAACGAGTGACGTCAATAATGTGGAGAGTCATAGACCTATCGCTATTTTGTCAACGCCAGCGAAGTTGTTTGAGGCAATACTTCACCGAGCGCTATCTGTACAGTTAAAACCATTCCTGAGTGACGCGCAACATGGTTTCAGAACAAATCGGTCGGTCGACACAAATCTCTCAATCCTGACCAATATCATCTCTGAACATCTTGATAAGGGCATTCAGGTTGATGTGCTGTATTTTGATTTTCGCAAGGCTTTTGATCGCGTGGATAACGACGTGTTGCTGCAAAAATTGGATATTATTGGATTCGCTCCAAAATTGCTAAAATTTTTTGCAAGTTATCTACGCGATCGGCAGCAATATGTTCAACATGGTCATTTCATCTCGGCCCCCTACCATACCCGATCTGGCGTAAGCCAGGGATCTATTTTGGGCCCTTTTCTTTTCGGTATAATGGTGAATGATCTCGAATTGGCTGTTAAAAATGCAAAATGTCTCCTTTACGCTGACGACCTGAAGTTAGTTTACGGGATCGAATTACCTGCCGATCGTATCTCCTTGCAGGCAGATATCGACTCTGTGTGGCGGTGGAGTGTTGAGAACAAGTTATGCTTCAATACGGCTAAGTGTTGTGTGTGCTCCTTCAGTCGTGCTTGTTTCCCCACGTATAACGAATATGTTCTGGGAGTAGAGCCCATTAACAGAGTCTTCTCTTTTAAGGATCTGGGTGTTATATTTGATACGCGTCTTACTTTCCACGATCATATAAGGGCGGTTGCCGCCAGTAGTTTTCGTAGACTAGGTTTTGTCATTCGAAACATCCGGGATTTCCAAGATCCAGGGGCTATAAAAGTCTTATTTAATGCCTTAGTGAGAAGCAAGCTGGAGGCTTCCGCCATTGTATGGAACCCGTTTGAGGTGACCTACATCTTGCTGTTAGAGAGGGTCCAGAAGGCTTTCTTGAGAACGCTGTACAAAAAAATATATGGATGTTACCCGTATTTATACCCTACTAAATTCTTACTTGGCACTCTAGGCTTTAACTCATTGGAGGTGAGGCGCAACCTGAGCCTTCTAGTTTTTACTGTTCGGGTCTTGCGTGGGGCGGCAGACTGTCCTGAGCTCGTTGAGCAGCTAGTTAGATTGTCTGTCCCTGACGTGCCGAGGATAACCTTGAGACCGCGTATGCGCTCCCTGTTAGCCGTGCCTGCGGCTCGCACAGTGTCGCACAGGCACTCGCCGCTGCCGCGCGCTCTGGCGATGCTGAATGCGCTGCTGGAGTCCACTCCGGAGTGCGACTTGCTGGCTGGGCGTTGGGCTGCTGTGTCTCGACAATTATTAATGTTCTGCGAGATGATGGATGACAGGAAAACTAGTGTTCCTATGTAAAGTTTCTCACTGTACTTTAGTTTAAGATGTGATTTGTGTAGTTTCACAGTGTATTGGTCAATACTGTAATGCTGTGAAATGTACTTTTTAATAAATAAATAAATAAAAAATAAATAAATAATATTAATTAATAAAAGACTTTAATAGTTCTAAGTAAAAATGTGCTGCCAGTAATATAATGGATATTTGGCATTTGGTACCTTAAATGGCGAAAAAAAACTTTTTTTTTTTTTTCAGAATTAGGTAATCCTGATCTTCTTACTCAACTCAGTCACGAGTACTATTGATTTAAACGAAAAAATCAAGATTAATAGTGCTCGTGACTGAGTACCCAGGATTACCTAATTCTGAAAAAAAAAAAAAAAAAGTTACGTCAATTAAAGTAAAAA
>NC_133492.1:7321487-7410942 GCF_025370935.1 Choristoneura fumiferana
TTCACTGATGATGAACAAGTCAAACTTCAGAAAATATTTGGTGTTGCCGAAGAGGATTTGCTCCTAGCCATCAAGACACTGCTTTATGTATTTAAAAGACTATTGAAATTTGTTTTTATGCCCAAAAACTTAAAGAGCGATTTAGAAGCATTGGGATTTGTGAATGAGAAATCTGAAATCATTTTAAAGACATGGTCATTTGAAACAAAAACAACTGTAACTGAATTGGACACAGAATTTCGGAAACATGAAGAAACAAACTGTTCATGGAAAGTAAATGCTGAATTAAGTTCTGATTGTAGAAAAAAGAGTAAAGTGCCAAAAGCATATTTACGCTTGTCTGGAGCAGGTGAAGACACAGAAATAGAATTTACACATTCAGAGCTCTACTCAATGTTTCTCCAATTAGAATCTGTTCAGAATGAATTGGATATGATTATTAATTAATTGAATTTCTTTATAATAAAAATATGTGTATTTTCATGTATACTAGAGCATTATCTTTATTTCATAATATTAGCTAATATCTATAAACAACACCTTGTTTCTTTTAGCAGTTTTAATAAACCAAGCAAGAAAAGTAAAGTGTCAGTATGAATGAAATGTGAAATGTAAAAATAATGTGACCAACAAATAGCACTGCTCTCTGATTCTGGTTTTCGACATAATTGCAAATAATCGATAAAACATAAACATAGCATTGAGCTTTTAGGCAGTAGGGCTACTACGAAATTCGAAATTAGAAGTTCGTATTGTATTGTCTTTCTCACTCCCATATCAAATAATAATAAGCGTCAGCGGGACGGTACCACATGAACTTCGATTTTCGAATTTCGTACCTAGTAGCCCTACATGTCTTGCTTAGAATCAAAATGAAAATTAAACATCAACACCTACCAAAAGTCGAAATAGGTATCTCCTAAATGGTGGCATTTTCATTAGACCCATTTTACCATTTTTAGAATGTCTTAACTACCCTATGTTACATTTTATACGTACAACATAGGTATTTACCGAAACATTCGGTGATTACCGGTGGTGGCACATCACTATTTGATTTGTAGATGTAAAAAACAGGTAACACATGAAATGTCATTTTTATGTAGCCTATGTTATAAGTTTGACGGCTATGTGTGTCTGTCTGTTTGTCTGTGGCAGGGCCGTCTTTCACCTATTAAAGCCCTGGCCACGTTAGGATAATGGGGCCCCTGCTATTACCATAATAAACACTATTTAGCTATTGGTTATCGTTTGGTAATGGAGTAGAGAATGGGGGCATCGCGGGGCCCTGGGCAAGTGCCCAGTGGGGAAGAGGCACTTGTTCTGTGGCATCGTAGCTCTTAAACGGGTGGACCTATATGAATGCGTTTTTTTATATGAAAGCAGGTTTTCTAGCGATGGTTCTTAGACATCTTTTATCAAAATTGGTTCAGCAGTTTTTGAGATATTGAACTTTGAAGTGACAAAGTCGGGGGATTTCCAACTTTTTATTGTGAGCTATAATATATTATCTTGGTTTAAACAGTGTATGAAGAGAGACTTTATTTGACTAATAAAATTTTAAGAAATCTTTATAGAAAGGTATACTATTTGATTTTATCCCAGAAAAGTGCAGTTTCAAGTAGTTTGTTTGTAGTTGAGGGTAATCTTTAGATTGGCTTGCTACTTTTTATCCTGGGTCAAATAAAGTTTCCGAGTGATTCATGCAAAGTTGCAGATTATTAGCTGCCAGGCTTGTTAGTAAAATAATTAATCTATTAAATAAAATTCTCGTGTCTCATTGTTTGTAACAAAACTCCTCTGGCGGCAAAGAGTATAAGTACCTATGTTCTGGCGGTATCGGTAACGGCTTGGCCCATTTTTATGATTTTTTTGGTGTATTTCGGTAGGTTTTATGATAAAATTATATTGTAACTTCTGTTCATGTAAATAATAAATAATTTCGACTGCGTTTTTTTAAATGTCTTAAATGTTTTATATCGTGCAAGCGCGGTTTTAGAAACCACAGACAATAAACAAGATGCTAAAAAAAAGTGACGTCATAGACGAGTCTACTCACTCACTATTCACATACGTCAGAGGTTTTGGCAGCCCGTAGGTGAACTATTTTCTTCATTGTTGACCTTTCCTAAATCTTAGGTGTAATTATTTCATTATTAGAAGTGCTTTAGCTGTACCGTAAGTGTAGATATTTTGACTTAGCCTCAGCGATGGACTCGGAGGACGATACAAAGATGATGTGGATTCTGGGAACGAATCGAGCGGAGACGATGTCGACTTTGCAATGGACGTTGAGACCCACAGTACTAGGGAACGACAAACGGAGCTGGAGGAATATCCGTACGAGGTGCTATCCACAGAGGAGATCGTCCAGCACATGGTCGATTGTATTAAAGATGTGAACACTGTCGTCGAGGTCAGTATGTTAGTGATAAACAATGGAGCGATTGAATGAGGTTACTCGTCCACTAGAATAATTCAATAGGATCTTTCATGCAACGCTTTATTCTAACTTAGTTATTTCCGTAACTTTTTCAATTCATCAGGGCATGTATAAGTGTGCAGTTAAAATTTTTCCTTTGTCTATCAGTGTGAAAACTGTTGGCCTAAAAACCTAATTTTCTCTGATTGGTGTCTACAATAAACTGTCAGGACTTTTCATGGGAATACAATGTCAAGTCTTATTGGATTGTCCCAAGTCCCAGTAGCCCATTCATTGCCACAGCATCAAAGTTAACTGAAGTAAATGAGTCATGTTTATTGTTGTGACTAATCAACATAACCACAGTACATTGCTCAATTTATCTCCTATCTCAAAGCAATCTTTCAAGATCTTATGGTTTTCTCTTACCATATTTGAGATCAGAAAACATGACTATTTGCATTTCAAATGTGCTTTTATTTTCATAAAAGTCTTAAAATTGTATTATTTTAATAAACAATATACTTGATGATCATCAAAAAATAAGTTTGTTCCATCTGATAGACTGGACATTGTACCTATTTTGTTTTTATTGTTTGTTTTTTATGATGTGTTAAAGATACCCTAATTTTTAGTTTTAGCTGTCTCAAAAAATGACAACTTTACAGATAAGAATAAAAGAAAAAGATAGCCTTAATTTTGCAGAATCATGCTAAACATTTGAATAATAAGGAAGGATAATAGATCACTATAAAATGGGATTTCACACTAACAATATACAAAAGGGGAATTCCCAAAATGGCTTGGTTCTTATTTTGTTTGTCTACTGTTCATCATAGCATTTTTTGCTTGCTTGAGCAGCAAAATAGATGGTGGAAGTAATAACAAAAGAAAATACTTCATTTGACAGTATTATACTGAAATTCATGAAGCGAATAATAAGGTTTCTAGAGAATAATTAATTCCTACTGTCTATTGATTCTTTCACCTACTATAGGTATATTTATCTACTTATATTTTTTTACTAAACAAAGGATAGGCTGTTGAATATTGTGCAAAACCGAATAATAACTAGCAGTCATTATACCTGCCTGTGCCTTTTGTGAATTGTGAATATGTTGGGTCCATATAGTATTAGCACTTCTAGTAAAATAAAGTAATGCCAAAGACTAAGTTAAATTGAAAACCTCTTTTTTATTACAATGCAATAACTCTGTTGTGCACCATAAATACTACAATAGTAACACAGAGTGAAAATTACAAGGTAAGCAAGAGGCTTAGGTGGCCTTATTGTATTTTATTAACTTTCAAAGTTTACTTGTTTGTAAGTTATGGTGTGTTTACATTAAATAGGTGCAATAAGTTGTTGAATTGCAGAAAGCAGTCAATCAATTAGGTATGTTCTCAAATTATGCAGTGTTTTTTCGATCACTTCCTGGTATCCAATTGAACTGAAATTCGACATTATAATATAAATCCAGTGACATTATAATAATCTAGTAGTTAAATTCTGGTGTTTCATGGAGGATAGTCTCCGCAGGAGGGGAACTCTTCAATAGTTAATGGTATTGACTTGAAACTTGGTATATGTAGATATTATGTAGCATCTATGACATTGCAAGTACAGCAGCTTAAAATACATTCACCAAAAAAGCTTGTATGTATTGAAATTGTTATTTTTTAGCATAAAAAACTAATTTTAATTGAGGTCAATTAATATTTCTTTTTGTTTTAACCGATTTTGTCCCATTTGGTGCAATCCAATTAAAACAAAAGTAGTTATTATTTGCTGACTTTTCAACTTATTCCCACACAAATTTACCTATTGGAATTTATAACTTAATCAACAGATAAAGTAAATAAATTGTGTTTGTAATTGATAACAGATCATTTACTAACATTACATGCAGAATGATTATCTTGGAATTTGAAACACCTTAATCTATTTATTACCATTGAATGCTTCATGGTATTTCAATGGATATTTATTGTATTGTATGAATAAAACACAAAAATAACAAATAACATACAGATATGGATGCTTAACATCAATGTGAATTTCCTTATAACTTTTGTCATGTGTTGTGAATAATAATGATTTCAACACTGTTGTAGGTACTACTATTTAAATGCAGATTCAGTATTATCATGCAATATAATAGGCAAATCACCATAATGTTGCAATATGAGTGATATCTATTACAATAATTAAATCTTTTTTTTATTCAATTTCAATTGCATGCTAATTTGTGCTGATTGTTGTTTTTATTAACTTTTTTTTCTAGGTGGAATTTGCACTGTAGTGTCTCAAATATGCAAAAATTTTGTAATATTTAATATAATGCAATTATGGGGTAGATACCAAAATATGTTTCCAATCATGGTCAGATATAATTAATTTGTATTGACACTGAAAATAATATATTGCAGGAGAACATGCTAAGCTTCACTATAGACCAATATTCAGGGCTCTATAAGGTTACTAAAATAACAACTATATTTGTAGAATCACTAGTTCAAGTCTCATGTAATTACCAGAGTACCTGGGTGACCGAGCTTTGCTTGGGATAAAACTCGGTAACAATCGTTTTCCCAGAGATAAGACCAAGTTAGATCAATTGTTCATCCCTGAAAATCCTTACATACTAAATTTCATCGAAATTGTTGGAGCCTTTTTTGAGATCCCTGAAATATATTTCTATATATACAAGAATTGCTTGTTTAAAGGTATTAGATGGATAGATAGATGTACAAAGCTAAAATAAAAATTCACTGTCTATTCCCCAGATACCAGCAACAACTACCCGCATACTGCTAAATCACTTCAAATGGGACAAAGAGAAGCTCATGGAACGTTTCTACGATGGTGATCAGGATCAGTTGTTCTCCGAGGCTAGAGTCATTAATCCATTCAGGAAACCAGTTATACAGAGGCCAAAGGTACAAACAAATATTGTTTTATTTAAAAAGAAATTCAGGTTCAGCTCTCACCCTTGATCAAGGTAGAGCGAGATTGTCTACACCGCTTCCGCACTTCTAAAAAGGTGCCATCATTACTTTATTTTGCTGTGAACTGAAAAATGCCCCTGGCCATCTGGCTCCTAGAGTAACCACTCCTGTTGCTTTACCCTAAGGCCATGCTGAAGAAAGTACATTTCTTATTATATATGTATAAACAGGTTCCCAGTCCCACAAGGCACATGGGTTAATCAACTTTCTAAAGCTTGTTGCCATAATAATATATTGAGTTAGCTATTAAAAGTATAGTTTTATGAGGTAGGTACAAATCCACTAAAAGTTAGGAGTTGTGACAGTTTTAAGGCAATCCCTTCATGGCCATCTTCTAAGTCAAAGTCAAAATATCTTTATTCAATTTAGGCTATAACAAGCACTTATGAATGTCAAAAAAAAATCTACCCCCGGTTTGGAAAAACTTCTTATGAGAAGAATCCGGCAAGAAACTCAAGGAGGTATATATTGTTTTAAACAGATTTACAATATTATTAAATGATATATCTATTTACACAAGTCAAGAAAAGAGACAAGGAGAAGGAGAGAGTTGAAGTGTGTTAAAAGTTAGCATGCATTCAAATCTGCATTCAAGCATGCAAGCAAGCATGCAAGTAAGCATGCAAGCCAGAATGCAAGCAAGCATGTAAGTAAGCAAGTAATTATGCAAGGAATAGTGAAAGCAAGCATGCAAGTAAGCATGCAAGCCAGCATGCAAGCAAGCATGCAAGTGAGCATGTAAGTAAGCAAGAAATAGTGCAAGCAAGCATGCTTTTTAATACATTATTTAAAAAACTTTGTATAATGTGCATTCATAGTTCTATGTAGAGAGTCAGCTCAGCGGTTAAAATACAAAACAAACTTTTGGTCATCCTTTGGGAACGGCAATTTTTTTCGGGATAAAAAATATCCTATTGTTTATTCTGGACTTCTAATATGACTTATGCAAAATTTCATTCATAGGTGCAGTAGTTACGGCGTGAAAGCGTAACAAACAAACAAACTCACTTTCCCCTTTATAATAGTAATAAGGATAAGGATAAGGGTGTGTTCCTCAATAGGTTCCATGAGTTACAATATTATTTTTATTTTCACAGTTGCCCAGACGGATATCCACATCAGGCACTGAAGAGTGCGAAATATGTTTTACAATTTTACCTACTTCAGTAAGTTATATTACTTATATTAACTATGTCGAGATGTTGGGCGCTTGCCTTGAATGTGCAAATCAGATCATTAGTGTATGGTCTCTTTGGTCTTGTAAACTCTCGCTGTATAATCCCTGCATGTGTAGCAACACTGCAACTTTGTTACCATCCATACCTCATAGTTTTTATTTAAAGAGTAAAGTAGTGAGTTTTATGTGCAATAAAAAAAAATCATGTTGGAAGTCCTTTTTTTATTAATTTTGTGTGTCTTATTTTCAGATGATGACGGGTCTGGAATGTGGTCACAGATTTTGTACGCAGTGCTGGTCTGAATACTTGACTACCAAAATAATGGAGGAGGGCTTAGTGAGTTACTTTATTTATACCAGATTTTTAATTTTTTTTTTGACACCTGTGTACCTGTTTACATTTGTACCTGGGGCCTGGTAAGCCGGCACTGCTTGTGTTATTGCAGGGTCAAACTATTGCGTGCGCGGCGCACGCTTGCGATATCCTCGTAGACGACGCGACTGTAATGAGACTGGTGCGTGATCCCCGCGTCAAGCTCAAGTATCAGCACATCATAACAAATAGCTTTGTGGAAGTAAGTAAATAATAATAATAATAAATGTCATGGGACGATTCGCACCAATGAGGGCTATCGCGTATGAATTCGCCGCTAGAGGCGCTAGTGAAGCGTGAGGTCTCCGAAATGTCACCTCCCTTTTTTTCCGAACAAAACGGGACTGTGCCACACTGTGGTTGCTCGATATTTTGAAGGTACGGTTTTTAAGGTGTATTAAATATGATTTTAATCTAAACTTTGTTTTCCCGCCCGTAATAACAGACTTTGAAAGCCATACTTAAAAACCTCACGCAACAGTGCGCCATCTAGTGAGACAAAAAACGATAGCCCTCATTGACCTGTCCCAATATAAACAAAGCCTGTGTTATGGATATGGACTGGACTAAAAGTTAGGAGTTGTGACAGTTTTAAGGCAAATTCTTCATGGCTTATCTCTTAAGCATGCTAATAGTATGCATTGCAAACATTATTCTAACAAAGAATATCACTGACATCTCCTAAGTTGTGGTCTAGAAAGCCGTGGTGGCCTAGTGGTTTGACCTATCGTCTCTCAAACAGAGGGTCGTGGGTTCGAACCCCGGCTCGCACCTCTGAGTTTTTCGAAATTCATGTGCGGAATTACATTTGAAATTTACCACGAGCTTTGCGGTGAAGGCAAACATCGCGAGGAAACGTGCACAAACCTGCGAAGCGATTCAATGGTGCGTGCGAAGTTCCCAATCCGCACTGGGCCCGCGTGGGAACTATGGCTCAAGCCCTCTTGTTCTGAGAGGAGGCCTGTGCCCAGCAGTGGGACGTATATAGGCTGGAATGATAACAATATGTACTAAATAGCTTTTTTGATTGACCAATTTGTTGCTTTTATTGATCGTATTGTATTTTCCAGTGCAACCGTCTGCTCCGTTGGTGTCCGTCGCCGGACTGCAGCAACGCGATAAAGGTGGCGTACGTGGACGCGGCGCCGGTCACGTGCCGCTGCCAGCACACCTTCTGCTTCTCATGCGGCGAGAACTGGCACGACCCCGTGCGGTGCTCGCTGCTCCGGAAGTGGATCAAGGTGGGTACACTACACAGTACTACTGGTGTGGAATGAACAAAGGCCTCCGGAGAGTGGAAAGTACTTCTGATAGACCCCATTATCAAGCGGGCAGCTTAGTGGCTAACCTAACATTAGTGATGTGCAATGTCAATAATAATTATAAAAAAAATGCTGCTGACATGACACAACATCCCTTAAATAATCTTTGTAATTTGGACTGTTTTAAAGACTAACGAAAAGTATATTTGGTTCAAAAAGTATCGCACACGCGTTAGCACAATAAATAAGGTCGCAATGCCGCATTTGTGCACCAAAACATACCATTGTGACTTCGGTTGACGCTGTCAACAAGTCAACAACAATAAAAATTCAAATAAAAGTTACAAAGTATAACAAGACGCCAAACAAGAGCGGCTACATAACGCGCACGACCATCACCTCTGCCCGCGCCGCCCAGCTCCTCGGCATCATCGTCGGGCGACCAGTTCGCCACGGCGCCCGACAACAGCACCGAGTCGAGCAGCGACCAGCGCGGGCCCTCGCCCCCGCCGCCGGCACGCTTGGGGCCTGCGGGACAATCTGCCCCCTCCGCTACCGGTGGTGTAGAGCGCCGCTTGCGATCGGATTTTGCCACTGTTTCAGACCTTTGAGCTTGAGCCAGCCATCGTTGTAACTGCGCAGCGACTATCGAATCAAGTGCGAGCTATTCTGCGTCTTAAGCGGGATGACTTGGCTTTTGATTGGGTTCTGAAGTACTTGCCAGCCCGTGCTGCTTCCACCTCTACCCGGGATCCTCCTGCTCCGGCGCCGACTCCGGTGCTTGCACCCGAGCTGACGTGAGCTTCTATGGGCGTGTACACGAAAACCAGGGTCGGTATTTCCATCCCGGTATTATCCGGGCCGGGAAAGAGTGTCACCCCACATCACTAATGTTAGGTAGCCACCAAACTGCCCGCTTGATAACGGGGAATAAATGAATTAGGCATGTCTTTAAAGCACCGTTTCCACCAATAATGCGTGCGAGGATGTGTTGCGAGCGATGTATTTTGCATTAACCAATAGAAACGCTTAATTTACACATCCTCGCACAGCACATCTCTGGTGGAAATAATGTAGTAATATCGTATATGTATATTAAGTGAAAATGACATTGTTATAAAAATAAAATATTAAGATTTGCATGTTGTTCTCTTACGACTGAATACAGTACCTACTTGAAATACAACAATAACTTGTATTTATGTTCCGTGTTTTGCACAAATATTGCGCAACTAAATAATAATATGGCCTAGTGGTTAGAGAACCTGACTACGAAGCTTGAGGTCCCGGGTTCGATTCCCGTGTCGGGGCAGATATTTGTATGAAAAATACGAATGTTTGTTCTCGGGTACTGGGTGTTTAATATGTATTTAAGTATGTATCTATCTATATACTTATATTTATCCGTTGCTTAGTATCCATAAGACAAGCTGTGCTAAACTTACTTTGGAACTAGGTCAATTTGTGTGAATTGTCCGGTGATATTTATTTTATTTATTTTAATAATAATAATTATTATTATAAACAGCTGAGCGGAGCTAGGCGAGGTAAATGAAGCGTTTCTATTGGTTAATGAAAAACATATTCCTCGCACATCTCTAGTGGAAACGCTGCTTAAACGTAAAGTCTCGTAGTGTGCACAAACTTTGCCATCAGTGGCTTAAAGAAAAAAAAATACGTTACAGTAATTACAACAAAAACCGTAAAAAAGAAAGAAATTTTGTGTTATGTTTCTACTCACAATCGATAATAATTTGTACTATTATCGATTGTGAGTAGAAAAATGTGTCAGCAGCTAAGTTCTGTTACTTGGCACATTTCGCACTCCCAAATGAAACGTATATCAACTCAAAATAATACCCCATTATCATTTAGTCTTCATTCTGGAAGGTCTAAAATTAAAGGGTGATTAATTGAGACTTGATCTAGAAGTTCATTAATGCATGGACGAAACAAAACTGATGCCGAAAATTATGTATATGTAGTAAGTTTTAAACAGTAACGGCAATCTCATTATCACTTGTCACTCCAGAAATGCGACGACGACTCGGAAACATCGAACTGGATAGCTGCCAACACTAAGGAGTGCCCGAAGTGTAACGTAACCATCGAGAAGGATGGCGGCTGCAACCACATGGTATGCAAGAACCAAAACTGCAAGGCCGACTTCTGCTGGGTCTGTCTGGGGCCCTGGGAGCCGCACGGCAGCAGCTGGTATAATTGTAATAGGTGAGCCACTTTATTATTATTGATGACTAGCTTTTTGCCTTTTGCGTCAAAATGGGTCAAAATTGATGTGACGTGCTTCATAGATATGGTATCATCTACCCTACGCTATCCGCAGCACAGGATTTTAATTGGAACGTTCCTTGTGGCAGATACGACGAGGACGAGGCGAAGGCGGCTCGCGACGCACAAGAGCGTTCCCGCGCGGCGCTGCAGCGGTACCTCTTCTATTGCAACCGCTATATGAACCACATGCAGTCGCTTCGCTTCGAGTCCAAACTCTACGCCTCTGTTAAGGAGAAGATGGAGGAAATGCAGCAGCACAACATGAGCTGGATCGAGGTATTATACTTCATTCTTCATCTAATCCAGTACGAAAAAAAGTACAGTACGTAAAGTACGAAAGTACAGCTGTAACCCGCGAAGGGATTTAATCCGGCCTGCCGACGTTCCTTCAATATAAATAGTACTTGTATGTAAATGATATTGTAAAGGATAACTCACGTCTTAAACCGAGTTTAGCTCGACATGTTTTGGGCTATTTCGTAGCCCTTCTTCTCAGGAGCACGCGACTCGGCGGCTGCCGCAACACGCACACATGTCCCCAAACATGTCGAGCTAAACTCGGTTTAAGACGTGAGTTATCCGTTACAATATCATTTAATATGAGTGAGTCTCACGGTAGTTTCATGTTCAAAAGTACTTGTATGGCCCGCGATAATTATAATTTCGATCGTCGTGCAGCATAAAATGGAATAATAGATGTACTTATCGGTAAAGGAACCAGCCAGACTAGCTGCGTAGTTTGTGTTGTGGGGAGCAGGCGTGTAGAATGAGGCGATTAAAAAATTCGACATGAAACGTGTGTTTGGTATAATATCTTTAACTTTCCGGCCTCCCATGAAGAAAGTTCCTGAGGCCGTATTGCCTAACGTTTTTGACGCTCGCGATTGTAATCAAATGACAGTTTTTGTATGCGAAATCTGTCATTTGATTGCGATCGCGAGCGTCAGAAACGTTAGGCAATACGGCCTCCGATCTAATTTATGAAAGCTTCTTTCGAGAGAGTATTTTTAGGGACCCCTCTTTACTTGGGAAGGCATGTTTTAAATTATTCAGGATGTATCATTGTAAACTGTAACGTAAACCTTCAAAAACTAAAACAAAAAAAAAACATTCAAATCAATAAAAATATTGATAAAATAATATGTTTTTTATTAAGCCTTTGTACAGTCAAGTGCAAAAATATCGACACGTCCAAAGTTACAAAAACTTACACGAACTTAATGTTAAGTGGATAAAGTCGTGTATACATATTTTTGTAACTTTGGCCGTGTCGATATCTTTGCACTTGACTGTACTATCGAACCAATTGAATCGTGACCCACTGTGGAACCTTCTCGTGGAAAAAAATATAGTGACATCGCATTGCTTGACAAGGGAATTAATTATGACACCTACTGTGAGAAGGTTCAGGAATCAAATGGTATGACTGTGCTTTGTTATTCCAGGTCCAATTCCTGAAGAAAGCCGTGGACATCCTCTGCCAGTGCCGGCAGACGCTGATGTACACGTATGTGTTTGCGTACTATCTGCGCAAGAATAATCAGTCCGTCATCTTCGAGGATAACCAGCGCGATCTGGAGTCAGCCACTGAGACGTTGTCGGAGTACCTCGAGCGGGAGATCACCTCGGAAAACCTGGCCGATATCAAGCAGAAGGTCCAGGATAAGTACAGGTCAGCTCCTTTTTTCTACATAAAAGTGACCGTGATTGACCCCTATCTCACCTGATGTAAAGTGCAGATGAGGCCAAAATGTATCTCACTGGTTCAGTAACAGGCTATTCACTCTAGCCTTGAAGAGCCCTAGATTGTATTTTCCGGAAATACAGACGATGGGAGCGAATTCCATTCCTTACCAGTATAGAAAATGTGCATTTTGGGAAAGTAAGTGTTACGGGCCTAAACCGCCGCGAGCTTTATGGTTAAGGACAACATCGTGAGGAAACCTGCACAAACTTGCAAAGCGATTCATTGGTGTGTGTGAAGTTCCGAATCCGCACTGGGCCCGCGTGGGAACTACGGCCTAAGCCCTCTCATTCTGAGAAGAGGCCTGTGCCCAGCAGTGTGGGACGTATATAGGCTGAGATAAAACCATCATTCACTAAATTGCATGTATTGTTGCAGATACTGCGACAGCCGCCGCAAAGTCTTGCTGGAGCACGTCCACGAAGGCTACGAGAAGGACTGCTGGGACTACACAGAGTAATCGCTTTCTCTTTTACACCCCACATCTATCCATTGCACCTTCTCATCTACACAAATCACATGTGTCGTCGTGAGCACGAATCGACTGATCGATTAACTCTTGAGTCTCGGCAAAAAGAGTGTTTTGCTGTTACAGATAATAGTTTTTTTTAATCTGAGTTAAAAATTGTAAAGACAGATTCGAATAAATACTTGAGTCTTTAGCAAAATTATGATTATGATTTACCTAAAACCAGTGAAAATAATTAATGTCAAATTATTAACAAAAAAAAAACAGAACTAGTATGGGTCACTGTTGACCAATTTTGTTACAGCTGTATTATGGCTTTATGGCAAAAGTTAAATGTTGATATAGCGGATTAAAATTAAATGGTTATAAAGTTATTGGAATATTATTCCTTGGTCTAAAAATAACTTAAATTAGCAGTAACAACTACTTAACACATCCATTATAGGGCTGGAAGCTCCGTAAAATAGTTGTATTTTTATAATAATAGTTCACCTTATGTATGAAATGTTGTTGAAGAAAATTATTAAAAATTACCTCTGCATTGTACTGTATTCATTCGGGGGTTTATTTTCTGTTGTAAGATCTCATATAATTTACAATTGTAATGTATTTTTTCACTTGGTGAAATATGTATTTTAAAATACTCTCATTTGGTACTTCTCTATCATTTAAAATTAGTTAGTAACAGTAACAGTTAGTATTACATTTAATTAAACAGCACTGTCAGTATGCCATTTCATTCAATAAAATCGTTAATATTATCTTTTTTTTGATGTAGCACCAGCTTCGGATTACTTCTCTTGTAAATGTACGATTTTAATTCATTCTGTTATTCGTCCAATGTAAAAAAATGCATCCAATGAGGGCTATCGCGTATGAATTCGCCGCTAGAGGCGCTAGTGTAGCGTGAGGTCTCCCAAATGTCAAATCTCATAGTGTTTGGGATAGCTACGCGGGTTTATTTATAATTAAAATAATTTTGTGAATATTTTGCATTACCTGAAATTAATTATGGCAAATATGCGTTACGGGGCAATGAATGTATGTTTTTGAGACAGTTTTGTCTTTCGAAAACTTTTGTCCTCCCTTTTTTCGAACAAAACGGGACTACGCAAGACTGTGGTTGCTCGATATTTTTATGGTGCGTTTTTAAGATGTATTAAATATGATTTTAATCTAAACAGCGTTTTCACGCCAGTAATAATAACAGACTTTGAAAGCCACACTTAAAAATCACACGCCACAGTAGCGGCTCCTAGAAAGACAAAAAACGATAGCCCTCATTCAATATAAGGGATGGTGAGTTCTTTGACTGATAATCATGACTTGTTTAATTCGATTTTGGCTTTATTTAACCTTTTCGCCGCCACGTCAAATACAAAAAACTTCATCCATACGCCAGGCTTCCATATTACAATGCCTAAAATTGAACCTTAACACAATTATCGAAGGTTGCTTTTGCATTGAAGTAATGGACGTATAATAAGTCGTTGACGAGGAACCTGCGGTGCGTATATGAGTCGTTGGCGTGGAAAAGGTTAATAAATCGCTGGTTATAGATCAACCTCGAAATGACTAAAAAAATTTATTTTTATTATTTTAAGGAGAGTTGAAAATTATCAAGCATCATGGTTGACGATGCCGAGTAAATGACGCATTCGCTGCCGGCTGTCAGATTCGACACTTTTTCTGATGCTGTAACACATACATGTTAAAATGGCTACAAAATTTTAACAGTGGCTATGGGCCAAAGTCACGGAAACACTTCTGTTGTGTTCCCGGTAGTGAATGCGTTAATGCTCGTGAATTAACCAAAAAATCAAAGGAACTTCCAAAACTGCGTTTTTTTTTTCAATGTTTAATTTGAGTTGAATAATATTAAGTGTCGTATAGATCGCTTAGTGTAGTTTATCATTAAAAAGTTCTCTATGATGCTTGTTTAATATTGTATACTATATGACCTCATTCATTTCCCTCGGGACGTAGAATAATAGTGTTCTGTTAGATTATTTTAGCTTTGACATTATTTTCGTAAACTTATAGAAATAGAAACATGAAATGGCACAATATAAAGTTGTACTGGCAATTAAGATGGAACAAAAAATATTTTACCAAAAATCCTATTTTTGTTATAGAGTAATCGTTTATCAATATAAAGATAGGCTATTAGGAGCAGGTTTGGTTGCGTGGCGCGCCGGCGGCCGCGCGTCCTGGTGCCCTTTAACAATCTTAAAAAATATTTACGTAGTCAGTAATAAAACTTTCTATAATCTAAAAGTATCACGACAGGTATTGTGAACCCCGCTGACCGAGGTTCGTTAAATAAACATAGTGATATGTGGCTAAGTTAACACTAATTGTTTGCTTCCCGGGACTCGCTGTTTCATACGAATTAAGAGATAAAAAAACTATTTTTGAAAGTCTTTGAATTCGCAAGGTTCCGCTTTTGTATAATAAATCTCGCGCTACATATCTGATATCTCTGTCATAAATTATATATTAAAACGATTCGTGCATAAGTCGGTTGCACTGCCAGTAAACGTCTAAAACTAAAGTAATATAAAGCTTGCTGTATGAGCGTTTCACATAGTGAATCGTATAGAGTAGGACGGTCCTCGACAACAATTATTCGAACTTAATAAATTACGGTACCCAGTGAGAAATGACTGTATATGCTAAAGTAGATAATGGACCTAGTTTCGGAACTCATAATTGTACATATAGAAGCTGTATAAATATTTATATGGTTAAATTGTAACTCACAGTATGACAAGGACGAGCATCGTGTGCGACTATGTTTAAGGACAAAGTTGGTTTAAGTAAGAATGAATAAAATAGTAACATCGACTGCTACGTTTCTCATTTATCTCTCTATACAAAGTTACCTTACAGCAACAATTCACGACATACTTTCCACTATCCTTATTACCATATTAAATAATATATAATAAATACACCATTATAAATTAAACCTTTCAGAAAGTTAATAAAGCCTAAATTAAAATGGTCTATTATTTTGAGTTGATACGCTTTTGATCTAGGTGTGCGATGTATTGACCTGGATAACTCACGTCTTAAATCGTTTTTCGGGCTAAACTCGATTTAAGACGTGAGCTATCCGGTTCAATATATTTAATATGAGTGAGTCTCACGGTAGTTTCATGTTCAAAATCCATATTACCCATAGATATAATTTAAAAGCAATGGAAAGGTAAAAACGCATTTTTTCAATTGTCTGTTAATTTACTCGACTCAAGGACCGACGCATATGGTCGTTTTTCTGTCAGAAATGACAACCTGCCAATCAGATGCTGGCGGAATCGACGAGCCACTGATTATGCGGGAAGCGAGTATTTCTGACAGAAACTTTCAATATATACCTACGTTTCCCATTTATGGCAAGTAAAAATATCGCGCCTTCAGAATTTAACTGGCTTAATTCGACATATTCTCATTTTTGAACTATACCTGAGGCCGTATTGCCTTACGTTTCTATCGCTCGCGGTCGCTATCAAATGACAGTTTTCTTATACAAAAACTGTCATGTGATTGCGATCGCGAGCGTCAGAAACGTTAGGCAATACGGCCTCTGGTTGTTTTGGTACATACAAGTTTGTTACTGAAATAAGAATATTATATCGAACTGAGTCGGTTTTATTCTGAGGATGCGATGCGTTAATAGAGTCGTTTTCACAGGGATGCACTGGCCCCGTCTCCCACGAGACCTAGTAAAGCCTAGTGGAAACACTGGTAAGTAATTTGTAGAGATCAATCAACTAGTTTAAAAAAATTACATCTTTAAAAATGTTGGTGTAGCGTGTGTTGTAGGCCACGTAAGGCGTTGCGTAAAGAAGGATTAACAACAATTGATATAATGCAACAATTAAGAATTACTATTTTTAGAATTAAGAATTGGGTTCGATTCCCAGCGCTGGTCTCTTTTTCTGGTTTTTCTGTGCATCTATGTTTCAGTTCGTATTTTCGATATGGGTTTTACGGGATGACCGTAAAAGTAACAAAATTTGGAGTTGAAATAAATAATACAAAAAACCGGCCAAGAGCGTGTCGGACACGCCCAAAATAGGGTTCCGTAGCCATTACGAAAACATTAAGTAATATTTTTCTTCTTCTAAGTTTAGGTATATTTTATACCTTAGGCTGCTATTTACTCATAAACTACTAATAATTCTCAAGCAAACTTAGCCATTATAGTTTTCCTTGAAAGTTTGATATAATTACTACCATCCTGAATTTTTTCAAATTTCTCCACCCACCGGTTTAGATTTTAGAGGGGGGGGGCTCGATTTTAATGAAAATTTGCACTTTAAAGTTGAATATTTCGCAAACAAATCACTGAATTGAAAAATCGTCTTAGGAAACCCCTAATGGTTTTAAAAGACCTACGATACCCCACACTATAGGGTTGGATGAGAAAAATAAAATCACCCCCACTTTACGTCTATGGGAGGTACCCTAAAAAAAATTGTTTTTGAATTTTGAATTGTACCATTTTGTCGGCATAGTTTACCTACATATTCGTGCAAAATTACAGCTTTCTAGCATTGATAGTCCCTGAGCAAAGCCGCGGACGGACAGACAGACAGACAGACAGACAGATAGACATGGCGAAACTATAAGGGTTCCGTTTTTGCCATTTTGGCTCCGGAACCTTAAAAAGACTCCAAAAACCAATCTTAATTTGATTGCTTAATAACGTCATCTCTTTTCCGGGTGAGCGGTTAGTTCCAATGGAGTGCTGAAAGTTTCTCGATGAGGGCTACAGCATAGATGTCGCTAGTGTCGCTGCTTAAGTGACTAAATTAGAAACAAACAAGCTGAGATATGTGGTGCATAGAAGAAATTCGTGTGTGTACTCCTGTCCACAGTAGTGGTTTAGCGGTATAGCACGCGGCACGGAATGCTGAGGACCTAAGCTGGGTTCGATACCCAGCGCTTTAAGAATTAAGAATTCGATTAAGAATTGATATCATTTTCATTTGATATAATTCAATTTATCTTAAAAACCAAACTTGTTTCTATTGTTATATTTGATTCGAAGTACTTTGGGTTAGGATAGGTGATATTTTATAAAAAAGTTCAGTGAAGCTCCTATCCTTGGAAATTATATCAAATGTTGTTAAGTATACCGATCATTATACATATCGTTGGATAGGTATTTTAACACGCCATTAGGGTTGGTTGCAAAACGGATTTTTCGATTCAGTGATTTGTTTGCAAAATATTCAACAAAGTGCAAATTTTCATTAAAATCGCGCCCCCCCCCCCTCTAAAATCTAAACCATGGTAGTAAGTACCTATATCAAACTTACAAAGAAAACTATAACGGTTAAGTTTTCTTGAGAATTATTAGTAGTTTAAGAGTAAATAGCAGCCTATGGTATAAAATATACCTAAACTTGGAATATTTCGTACAAAATCCTTAGAAAATATATTACTTAATTTTTTCGTAATGGCTACGGAACCCTATTTCGGGCGTGTCCGACACGCTCTTGGCCGGTTTTTTTCAATAAGCATCCACCCGCTTCGTGCAAGCCTTGTTAACTAGCGTAGGCCCTAAGAAGAATAAAACCCTAAAAAATTGCGAGGGTATTCTGGTAGAACCGGATAAGCACAATATTTAATTACTCATACGGTTTTGCTAGATAAATAAAGCGGAAACAATTGAGTATGCCTATGTATGTATTTTTATTTTAATTTTGCACTTATTCTGTTTTGCCAGAAAACCCTCGATTGGTAGAAAAGTGTTTACAATTTATTTAGTGACTTGGAGCTTAGAGATATTGAATAATTTATTGAATCAGGCGTTACCTACTTTGCGGAGGTCCATATCAATGAAATGAACAATTACTTTGCTCACCCGCGACCTTATGATAGCTACGCTTATACAAGAGATGTGCGTTCATGCAGTTCCTCCACCTCCACACTCTAAGAACACACACAAATCACACAAACCCATCTATCACCACCACTACACTACACTGACGCGTTTCAAACTTAACCAGAGTTCATCTTTAGAGCAACATAACCGTTCACCATGCTACCAGATGTTAGAGGCTAACATGAACGCACATTTCTTGCACAAACGAAGCTATCATAAGGTCGCGGGTGAGCAAAGTGATTGTTTCAGGTCATTTAGTGATATTGATCTAGAAAGACCTAGGTTAAAAATGATTTACCTACTTATGTATAATTTCGTATTACAGGCTGAATTAATGGACGTGTTTGGACATTATTCAAAATCTTGCAAGTGATTAAAGACTAGTGTTGTATCGAATCGGTACCTAAAAAAACGATAGTTAAGACGGTACTTTCACACTTCGCGGAATTTTGTAATTTATAAAGATGTATAGGAAAAGTTTTATATTATAATTATAAATAAAAAACCTAAATAAAAATAGAAATGATGTTTTATTATTCAAATTGGAGCTAGTGTGCGCGTGAGTGTTGAAGTTTATTAAGTTAAAACATTAAAGTTTTCAAGAGATTTAACACCTACAGATTAAATGATATTGTAACGGATAACTCACGTCTTAAATCGAGTTTAGCTCGACTACGAAGAAGGGCTACGAATTAACCAGAAACATGTCGAGCTAAACTCGATTTAAGACCGTGAGTTATCCGTGAGTTATGTTCAAGATTTAACACAGATCTAACACATACATTTACATACTTCATCTCAGCCTATTATGTCCCACTGCTGGGCACAGGCCTCCTCTCAGAACAAGAGGGCTTGGGCCATAGTTCCCACGCGGGCCCAGTGCGGATTGGGAACTTCACACGCACCATTGAATTGCTTCGTAGGTTTGTGCATGTTTTCCTTCACCGCACAGCTTGTGGTAAACTTCAAATGTAATTCCGCACATGAATTTCGAAAAACTCAAGAGGTGCGAGCCGGGGTTTGAACCCACGACCCTCTGCTTGAGAGGCGATAGGTCAAACCACTAGGCCACCACGGCTCACATTTACATACTTAGTTGTAATTTTTTAGGAAATACTGAAAGCTTCGGTACGAAATAAATAAAACTTCATTGTAAAGCAGTCAAGTTCTATATTTCATCGTTTACTTAATTTATTTTGTACAAACTTCAACAATATATATAATAAATACTCAAGTAAACCTCTATCATTCAGCAAACTGAACTCACTTTTTTGTCATATATTTAAAGAAATAATACAATGATATCATAACTTATTGTCCTAACTTAATTAAACACAACTTCTTTGTGCAAATATGCCTAATAGTAAAACGTTTGGTTTGACCAACACAAGGGGGTATTAAAGACCGTTCGTCGTATAAATATATATAACAATAAGTCCAAAGCAATGGATCATAACTCGAACACAAAGAGGGGCGCGAGCGAAGAGCGCGTCGGCGGAGCGGCGCGCGCGGGGAACGGCGCGGCTGCGGCGCCGGCGCGGCGCGTCTACGTACGCACAGGTATCTGGTAATTGTTGCAAATCATGTGCAAAACGGTAAGCATCTCATTTTAGTGTACAATACACCGACTCATAAACTTCGCAACATGTAGATTGTCTTGCACTTCAGAATTTTCACATTTTATTAAAACGAATTAAAAACAACCAACACACAACTAATCAGTGACATGTTCGTTAATGAAAAGCGAAAACTTTCGTCGAGCACACGTTTACGTTTATTGCTTCAAGCTTATTTACGTATCGCTGCATTATTCGCTGATTCCATAGTAGATATAGATAGGTATTATGATAAATTATGTGTTGCGATACGTGCAGTTTGGGATCTACCCGGCGATAAGCTCTCAATATTTACAGAATTGTAAAAAATTGACAACTTCCAAAGTTTAGTTACAAATAATTTATGATAGTTTAGTTCGTCGTGGTAGTAAAAGGCCATACTGACACGATCCACTTCCGGGAGCCAGCGGGCGCGGGGCCCGCGCGCCGGGCCCGCGGGCCGAGCGGCGCGCGGCCACCGCCAGAGAGGTGTCAATCGAGAAATCATATATACTTCAATAATATCTACCTTACTCGGTAAGGGACGTTCGATCTCTTAGGTATTATCAATAAATCTTATTTGCTAATTACGGTGATCTCCTTCAGTTAGCCGAATCGGTAGGTAGTCGGGGTTAGCGTTCTTGTTTTGTTTATGTTATGTCGGAGATCGTCACAGCGTTTAAATGTAAGTCGCAAGAGCAATACTCGAAGCAGTACCGGCCCGCTCGGAACGACGCGTGAGTGGTTGGCGGGCGGGCGGGGCGGCGCGCCGCGGGGAACTCGGCGCCCGCCCCCGCCCCCGCCCGCAGCTAATGTAATCGAGGGGAAGGTCATTACATTAACTTTAGGTACATGGAAAGTGCGCGTTACATAAAATGGCTCGATTCCTATGATGCGTACTGAATTAGGACGGAAGTGAACTCTGGTATCGATTTCACAGCTGATTTGTTAAGCTTACATAGATATAACTTGCAAAAATTTTTCTAAACTCTTAATTCCGAGGGAACCGACGGTGTGCCGACCTCGTATAGAAAGATACAACGCAACATCATTTCGGTACAGTAAGAAGCTTATAAACTGGAACTATTAAAAACTATTACGGACAAAATTGATATGAATCGGCGTAGCCATTGCTTTTCTTAAGCGTTTATTAGATACGATTACACTAACGTCCAAACGCAACGGACGAGTCGAAGACGACACAATGAATGTAATGATACAAGGTAATTTCATTTATAGTCGTAAAGTTTAAAAAAACTGGTGTGCTACATGAAGTGGTCGCGTGAGCAGCGTGCGGGGCGCGGACACACCGACGGAAGCGCGCGCGCCTACATATACTTTACCTACTTACACGGCATTGTTCGACACCATTTCGGGGAAAGAAAATGATATCTCACAATTTGTAATCAAATCAATGATCTCCATTATCTTAATATAAAGGATCGCTTCGATTTAGAATTTACGACAGACAGTGATATTCATCGAATACAAAAATAAGCTTATAGAATTTCCTCAATATTATCCGATACCTTACATTACGTTATCAGTGACAAAAAAACGACATGCTCGCTACAACGATTCTCTTAAAAAAACAGGTTTCTCTCACAGGGGCAGGTTTAACGCGACAATGTACGACAAAATATAATAATATACAATACACTCGCGCGAACGTCAGTCGCAAACAAACAGTCTCAAAAGCTTCGGCCACGCGAATATAAAACACTCCAGTTAACACTTCGAACGTCTCTAATCGCGCACGATTAGCGTCCCAAGAAACGGCGCGACCGCGCGGCTCGCCCGTGGCCGCCGACACTATGTACATGCGAAACATCTAGCGTAAAAAATAATTAAGTGCGCTTGGGTGGGCTCAACAGCTCGGGCAGCGGTGCGGGCAGCGGCAGCGGCGCGTCGTCCACCAGCGCGGGCAGCAGTGCCAGCGCCAGCACGGGTCAGACGGGCGCGGGCGGCGGCGCGGGCTCGGGCGGCCGCGGCGCCGCGCCCGCCGCCTGCAGCACCACGCGGTGCCCGTTGGGCGCGCCCGCCAGCAGCACGGCCGTCGCCTGCCCCTCCGCGCCCGCGCCCGCGCCCGCGCCCGCGCCCGCGCCGCCCGCCTCGCCGCCCGCGCCGCGCCGGTGCCGCCGCCACGCGTGCTGGATCAGCCGCGCGCAGTACTCCTCGCGCTGCCGCCACAGCGTCGACGACACCGGCTCGTACCCGACCTCGTCGGGTCGGCCGGGCTCCAGGTCGCCGGTCTCCTCTATCGGATTCCCTTTCCGTGCGAAGAAGTCTTTGGTGAGCGCGTCGAGGATGTCCACGCAGAACATCATGTCGCCGCGGCATATCGGTATGTCCATCGATATGATCTTGTACTTGTTGGGCTTGTGGATCTGCAGCGGCGGCTCCAGCACGTCCAGGAAGTCGGACAGCTGGTCGTAGCGGATGTACTGCGTGCCGTCGGGGTCGAAGCGCTGCCAGATCTCGTAGTACATGTCGTAGTCGTCGTCCGTCAAGCCCTCCTGCACGTCCTCCGTCGCCTGCCACGGAAACCACAGAGTGAGTCGATACATATTACGCTGGTGATACTTCTGATACTGATGTAAGTGAATCTATAGTTTACCTGCGAGTAGTTCTCGAGGATGACGGCGATATACATGTTGATGACGATGAGGAAGGAGATGACGAGGTAGGACAGCAGGTAGGTGATGCCGATGGTGGCGGAGCCGCAGTTGCCCGGGTAGCCGCGTTCATTGTCCGGCAAATCGCAATCTTCCTCGTTGATGATGCCGTCCAAAACTCCGTCCCATCCCGCTGACGTTGACATCTGAAACGATGGAACATTAAATAAACGGTTTCGAAGTTTCAAGCTTGGCTTTGAACATCATGTGATCTGTTAAAATAATGTATACTTACTTGAAAAAGTAGGATCATGCTTTGCACGAAGGTCTTAAAATTATACACGTCGTCTAAGCCACCTTTGTCTTTGACGTGCATGAAGAAAGACATTCCGAATATAGCGAAGATGAACATGACCAAGAAAAGCAAAAGGCAGATGTTGAACAGAGCCGGCAGCGACATAGCGAGCGCAAATAGCAAGGTTCGGATGCCCTTGGCGCCTTTGACCAGTCGAAGTACTCGACCCACTTTTGCTACTCTTACTACTCTGAGTAGAGTCGGTGACACAAAATACTTCTCTATAATGTCGCTCAATACCAAACCTGTAACAAAAACAATTTTATTATAACCTATTGACTGTATTTTTTTACTTAATGGTAAAGTAAAGTCAATACTTACTAAGAATAGAAAACATTACGACGACGAAATCGAATAAATTCCATGGTTCGACGAAGTAATGGTAGCGTAAGGCGAATATTTTCAATAGGCACTCTGAACTAAATATCACGATGAATATCATGTTGAGATAGTCAAGGACTGTGCTGAACGTCTCGGCTTGCTGGTAGTGGTCCAGGGTCATCGTCAACATGTTGAACCCGATGAACAACATAATCAGCATGTCAAATTTCTTATCCGTCACTATTTCGAACACTATTGCTTGTGGCCGCCACTGTAAGGATGTAACGATAACGAAGTGATGTTAATAACGTTATATTTATATTTATCTCTAGCATACCCACCACATGTAACTTTTTGAGTGCGTTAAATACACACCTTGGGTCTAGGAATGGCTTTCAATGGTTTCTTGGAGCCCATCTTCTTCATGGCGTTGTAATACTTTTTCTGATCCTCAGTCATGAACATCTCCAAGCTACCGCCGGCTTTCTTCTTTTGCTCGTTGAAGTTGTCGATGATAACTCCGATAAACAGGTTAAGAGTAAAGAATGAGCCAAAAATGATGAAGAATACAAAGTAGAGATACATGTAAATGTTCGTTTCTCGGATTGGTTGACGTCCCACCTAAAAGCATTGATACGATTACTGAAAATGTCCAAAAATGATTTCGTCTTTACCAAGTTAAATTGTAAACTGTTCTTGGCAACTTACTTCTCTGGAATCAATAGCGTCGTTCATGATTTGAATCCATCCCTTGAAAGTAGCCACTTGGAACAGGCACAGGTACGCTTTACCAACATGATCGAAGTTCATCGGTGAATTCTCCCAGGTGTAATTTTCAAACACGCACGCATTTTTGTCCGGGATTATTTCATGGCTTATGGTCGTGTGGTTCATATCGACACACTGAAAATTATTATATTTGTAAATATGGGTTTTGTGGCTTACAACCTGTAGATAGGTAGGTACATACTGAGGTGCAACTTGCATTTATACCTACTTAAGATAATTTTGTTTTATACCTTGTAGTATTTTCCCGCAAAGAGCTGCACGCCCATGATGGCAAAAATCAGCCAGAAGATGAGACACACGAGGAGCACGTTGAAGATGGAAGGTATTGCTTGCACTAAGGCATTCACCACCACCTATAATATTCAAGTTCTTTAATAATAGTTACCATAATACAAATTTGTCAAAGATTATATTCAATTCAATAAAGTATTATGCTAAGTACATTTGATTAGTGCAAAATATGGATTGATAAAGCTTGTCGAGATATGTTAAATACTTCATATTATGTATCGTGAAACTAAGGTTATTTTGTGATATGGGTATAGATATTATACTTAGGGGAAACTGTTGTACCTTGGCTATAGTTGTACCGCGGACAGTCGTCGAAATTGAAATGTTGCCGCATTATATAATATCATGTGCAGTGCCATTTGAACCGTCGGCGGGAAGTATCAGAGTAAAGTAAGTACCGAAACGCAACGCTGAATGTGCTGTGTGAGAAAATCACCAAAAATAAAAATCCTTTTACAAAAAGTA
Organism: Choristoneura fumiferana; assembly: GCF_025370935.1. Lineage (NCBI taxonomy): Eukaryota > Metazoa > Arthropoda > Insecta > Lepidoptera > Tortricidae > Choristoneura > Choristoneura fumiferana. Next base: position 7,346,566 of record NC_133492.1, read on the forward strand.
CTTTTTTTGAACTTTAAATGAAGCTTATTTATTTATTGTTTTATTTTTTTGTAATAAAAGTCAACAAACTATGTTGAAGTTACTTTAACTAGCTACGGATCAAAAGGGCTGTTTCAGCCTAAACCTAAATCGATGTGCGTTTTGGACGCATTTTTACCTAAAAAACTGGATACGTTTTACCTAGGGCACTAAAAATACGTTATACCTTGGCCAATAAAATGTAATAGTAAAAAAATATATATATTTGGTTCCGATCATATCTTGATGCTGAAGGTATTTTAGTTAAAATTAAGTAATTTAGTCGCTTGATCAATACGATTTCAACATGTAATCAGCGTCTTAACTCAAAACTAAGGTAACTTTTTGTTTGATCTATAAAATAATATGTACGCACTTGGCGGGAAAACTGCTGTGTGCAAATAACCAGTAAATAAGTCATCGATTCTATAAATAAATAAAACAAATAATCATTAAATATTTTCTTGACATAAAATCACGTGTCCAAGGTACAACCTCGAATGTTCAAGGTACATCAGGGGTGTTGTACCTTGGTAATTTTTCCCCTTTTTTTCGTAAGCCTACCGTCTCAAAATTAAGAAACGACTCGCTTTGTTTTTTATCGAATAACATAGCCTAATGATGTGTCTTTAGATATTTTAATATCTGGCGTTTATTCAATTATTAGTTATTTTTCTAAAATCAAAAAAGGAAAAACTGTCCGAGGTAGAACAGCTTCCCCTAGCAATGACTTGCTACTTAGGTATAAGAACAAACAGCTTCTACTTATTTTTAAATGCAGACAGTGACAAATACACTACACTTGCAGTTAATCAATACACAATAACATAAAACATGCATAAAATACAAAAGTGACAATCATTTCTTGTTTAAGTAATACTTCACAAAGATACTACAATACTTACTTACCTTTCTGATTACACTTAAAATAATCCGAAATATTCGAGTATTTAACTACCACATGCGAATCGCCAAGAGAAAGTACGAAGTAGGATAAGATAAATAATCTAATGTGCAGTCTACATTAACATTCCAAATAACTAATAAATACTATCTAATAATCGGAAAAATCCAAGAGAAAAGTAGACCAAAACATGACAATGAATGCGTCTGCCGAAATGAACCAGCCTGAACCGATTTCCGACTGACTGAAGATTATGACCAATGATACTAAGCCATTCAGGGGTGCCACCGACCACTTCAGAATGATTCACTAAAATCTGATCGATAATGGACTAACTACCGATGATTTTGAAACGATTCGTGACTAAATAAAGTTCTAAAACCAAAGAGACCAGATGTAAGATGTAAGTTTACTGGATAGTTGAGGTTGCAGAGATCAAGTGTATTGAGGATGTTTGTGAAACTGTAGAAGTAGCGCGAGTGTCGGAGCTGAGAGGCGGTGTGGAGTGGTGTGCGCGGTGGACGGTGACGGGTGGCGGGTGGTGGTGGTGGTCTGGTGGTGGCAGGGGTACGTACCCTCATGCCCTGCATGCGGCTCATGGCCCTGAGCGGGCGCAGCGCGCGGAGCGTTCGCATCGTTTTGAACGCCTGAATGCCGCCGGCGCCACAAAGCGCCGCTACGAAGTTTATAAGCGAGACCTGATGGAATCAAGGGTAACATGTTGATAAATGAAGCAGGCATACATGTTCAGTTTACAGATATTGAAATCATAAATTCAACAATTGTAATATTAACTGCTGAACCTGGAACAGAAACAGGAGTCAACTAATCAAATGGACCTTGAGACCCTTGGAAGAAATTTTGCAATTGAAAGAGAAAGATTTACAATCAACACCTGCCAGATAAAGAGTGACCACATGAAGGGCGGGGAAGACGGGCAAATGAGATGTTGCCTACGCTACAGAAGTTGAGAGAAATAGCCAATAAGTGCCATATTTTCAGATTATAAACATATTTATGACTTTAACAACATATTTTGAATTAAATAAAATGCATTTAATGTGAACATCAAATTGTGTGCAAATATACACAAATTAATTTCGTATTTATTAGCTGCGACACCGAATGAACATAATCTTGATCATTAAGTAAAAAAAGTGATAGGATAATAACAACACGATAGAAGTTCACATATGCCATGCACTTGATAATTATTGGGTATATGAATGTAAGAAGTATATTGTAATCGATACCTGACTATTCTTGGTCAGGCATAGGTTTTAAGGCGACCACTGTCAGGAGCCACGGGATAGAGATATATAGAAGCAGTATCCACAGACAGACAACATTACGACATCGAGAGCTCGAGGCAGCGACAGAGAGGGTCGGCACCTCCGCTGTGACACATCGAACAGTTAAAGCTACACGCTTTTATGTCGCGCTGCCCATGAAATAAAAAACCTTGTAGTGTTCGGTTAGGAATCAATCGTAACAATAAGCCGCATACAAACATTGTGAGGCACGTGCCGCAAACGGTTCGCGACTCGTGCTTCGGGCGCGAGAGCAATCTCAGCACACGTACGGTCGCAGTGAACGTCTACCGAGGCAGAGCATCGGTCCACGCAGCCTGAGGGTTGCCTGGGGAGCCATTTGCGGCGCATACCTCGCAATGTTTGGCGGGGTTTAGGTGCAATGAGCAGGGCGACGGGCCAACACGGATAGCTGAGCTGGCCGCGGGCGGGACTCACTCGCATGCCCTCCCATCTGGACACCGCGCGCAGCGGGCGCAGAGCCCGCAGGGTCCGCATCGAGCGGAAGGCGGGGATGTCGTCCGCGCCCGCCATCACCGCGCCGTGGTTAACGAGCGACAACTACCGCCACACACCTCTGTTACTCATTGTATTGTACTTAACTTAGCTGTTGATTTATCACAGTTTTTCAAGGGTCGTCGAGGTTTATGCCAAAAAGTTAAGGATCGACCAGATTAAGCTTAAACTCGGTCGCAACGTTTGTGACTGTGACACGTTTATTGCGTTGCGTTTTTACGCCGGCCGGTGTGATCACGACCATAAAACCGTCATAGACTTTGGTAATTAGGTACTACATTTTGTGATTTTTCACACTGCTCATATGAGGCAGCGTGAGCGTATAAAAAATTCTGTGTGGTCTATCTTTTTAAAGACAGTTACAGGAATGACAGCGGGTTAAAGGAGTTTAAATTGTTTCTTTTAAATTAAATGTGACCTCTCGTGCTTTCTGTTTTCTATTATCGATTCCGTTCATTCCTGTTCCCCAGACAGTGAGATCGGACTGGTAAGGTGAATTATATGTACCTACCTGTCTAAACTTTTATAATTACTTGTAAAAATATTTTGATATCGAGAAACCAATTTGAATTAAATAAATTATTTCTCCAAGTAAGCCAGATAAAATTAATAAAACATTTTTATTTTAAACTTAATACGTTCGTATTAGTATTCGATAAATATAAATAGGAAATATTGAGACATATCAACAATGGTCTTGTTTCTTAAGGCGTATTAATTGGAAATAATTAAGTAAGTAGGTATATTAAGGAAGATTACCATGACTATAATGAAGTCGAGCCAACACCAAGCGTTAGTGAAATACTTCTGAAATCCGAGGGCAAGCCACTTGATTAACATCTCGAGGAAGAAGATAACGGTGAAGATACGGTCCATGTAGTATAAAATATCTTGAAGGATCGGTCGGTGAGGTAAATGTACGTCTTCTAACGCCTGGAATCAATTTGTTAACTTTAATGTCATTGTAACTTTTACTAATAGTGAACTGATTGAAAATTAAAAGTACTTACCAAAGCCAAACTACTGAGCAAGATCATGGTAATCACAGCCGTTTCAAAATAAGTGTTCTCGATCAGTCTAAAGGTCTTCAGTCGCAGCATGCCCCAACCTTGCCAGAATGGTGAGTCGTCGTCTCCGGCAAGGAATGGAAACTTTTGATAGCATGGTTCAGGGAAGCAATCGGCGGGTGTATCGTCTATCACATCATCATCGTTGGCAACCACGTCGTGTTTTGGGATACCATCAAGTTTACCCTCTTCTTCGTCTTCAATTACTTCTAAAACGTGCATCAAAAAGTTGATAGCAAGTTCATGTTAGCCACAGACAATAATTAACATTAAAGTTGCTGTTTTATATATCGTCGTAATAGGTCCATTTAGCTCTTAATTAGAAACTTAAATTATCTCACCATCTTCCAATCCTAAATCTTCTTTGCTAGCATCTTTTTTCTCTTCCCCATCTATCGTATCTGCTGAACCTTTATGACTTTCATCTTTGAAGGACCTATTTTTATGACTACCGTATGATTTTTGACTAATGGTATCGTCATCCTGAAAGAAAATATTTAACTATTTAAGAATTCATTTATCACCTTAAATTATGTTTTAATTCCAGTAACTTTGCATTTATAACTTATTAAATAAATAATTTTAAGATAGATTAGATTTTTTTATCTTTGATGGATTATTGTGTACTTACCTACATATATTTTAAATCTTTACCTGAATAAGATTTCCTAGATGATTGAGCTCGCAGTCTAACCGGTTATCTCTATGATTATCCGTTATCGCGTTGATATTATTCATGAGTATCTTCCCTTTCTTGTACTTATTGTCACCTGAAAGTATACCATTGACTTCTTAGGGACACCAGTTATCACTTTTTCTGCTTCTACGATCGTCCTGAATCGTATGTGTTACCTGGTATTGTGAATTCCATGCCGTCTCCTATCGCTACCTCGACTTGGTCCTTGAGTTTCTTGCCTTTGTAGAGGACTGCGTCGTCGAGGTCTGTGCCGAGCTCCAGCTCGTTGTCGACACGTTCTGGGGAGACGCAGCGGCCACACAAAGCCGCCTTTAAGCCTACGTGCCGAGTGTCCCGAGCGACGCGACATCGCAGCATCCAAGCATAGAAATCAGACCAGGACGAACCAATTTAGTCGTTTGCTATTGTTGTAGGTAAGATCGTCAAGAAGGCTAACCATGTGCAGCAAGTACCCAGGAGAAAATAAAATGTATATAGGTATAAGTATTTAACAATAGGTACTTGCAGTAGATATTTTAGCGACTCAATCTAAATGAACATTTTTATTTTATATTTTATGTGCTAATTTTATTCTCAAATAATCTGTTTTGGCCGTTCAGTAACTAATCAAAAAAAGTGCCTACGGTTGAAATTTGGGAAGGGATATGTGACATATTTTACTCAAATACAAAATCTTAGTACCAGCTTAGGGCAATGCTCGGGCTAAAACTTGAATACTCGCGTTTTCTCAAAGATAAGACCAAGCTAGATCGATTGTTTCTTTCCCGGAAACCCTTACATATGAAATTTCATCAAAATCGTTGGAGCCGTTTCCGAGATTCCTGAACTATATATACAAGAATTGCTCGTTTAAAGGGATAAGCCTTATACCTCCTTATACTATAAGGATTATACTTACATGCATAACGCATTACCTAAATATTAAATCAACACACAAAATAAATCAAAACCACAAGTTAACACTCCATTTGAACTTAACACGTTTGAAAAATAACAACAACTAAAAAAATGTTTTGTACGACAACAATCATGACAAACAACAACAGTGTATCAACAGAAATCTAAGTGTTCGTTCGGTGAAAGCCAATGAAGCAAAACAAAGGTCACAATTTTTAGAAAAAAATGCGCATACTTCTTAAATTGTATGGAACTCTCATTTGTTTTGCTTCACTAGGTTTTTACCACACAATGATCACTCACTTAATTACAGGTCTGCAATCTACACTTGGATGTAGGGGCACAGGCAACGCACATACACTGATACAGCAGGTACACGTTACATTTTGTAACATAGCACACAACACCATGCTTATCACATCATTAATATTGATTTCACACAACACAAACCATGCTACGGGTCCAAGAAGTTTTAACAGTAGACAAAATACAGAAAAAGGAAGATTCGTATGATTCTTTACAGAATTAGGATCAGTTATTCAATTTTTATTGCTAGTTCTTTCAATGTGCCTACCTACAATGCTACAATTATATGTAAAGCTTGTCTAAGCTAAGATGACACGTGCCTCACACAACTAACTCAGTTCATTATGACTAGTGAGACAGCAACTCTTACAATAATCACTAGAGTCTAACGAGAATTTAGTTCTCCGTTAGACTCGGGCGGTTATTATAAAAATTTGCTGTCTAATTAGTCATAATGAACTGATTTAGTTGAGTGAGGCACGCGTCATCTTAGCTTAGACAAGCTCTACGTAGGTCCAATAATTAAGGGATTGGGATAAGAGGAATTACTGTTTTCTTTTCAAAGCATACGGTAAATTTCCATTACACATTGTCCACATTACAAAGTTATATGCAGCTTGATTGTTACGTATACGTTAACAAAGCTTTTTTGTACAGCTGTTTTCGACTTACCCGCTTTACATCAAGACATATTAGTTCCACAACAAGTACACGACATGCTACGTACATTCTCGCACACATCTTACCGGGAGCGTGAATGGCTATCTGGTTAGTCAGCTTGTTCTTCAGCAACTTCAACATGTCCATTACACTTCGCTTCATCCAATCAATAAATCGCGATATCCGGTTGATAGCTTCTGCGATTTTGTTGGTCTCCTGATCGGCAGTGGGGGTTGACAAACTCGATGAGCCGAAATTTGACAGTAACAGGGCCAAGAAAAGGTTGAGAACCTGGAATGCCACAATTTATAGTCTTTTAACTTGGGTATTTACGAGAATTATTTTGAATGGGCTACTTTGTTTCAGCTTTCGTGGGTAAAACAATTAATCGGGGTGCGCATTTAAGTACCTATCCACTTGTAGCCTTATACTTCTTATATGTATAGAGCTGATTTTGTTCTCACTTACATTAAACTTCCTCCATTTCCTTCAATTAAGACTATTTTTCGCTATATCTTTTTCAGTGCAACCACACACATACAATATATTTTTAAAACTGATACTAACCACAAGATTGCCAATAACGACGGTGGCTAAGAAGAATGGGATGCACGAGACATCTCCGACCAACATGCAGTCCCACATACTCTCTATCCACTCCCCGCAGAGCACTCGGAACACGATCATGAAACTGTGCATGAAGTCAGTGAAGTTCCACCGAGGGAGGTCTCCATCGGGAAAGCGGTCCACGTAATCTGACAACGACGACAATGTTAAAGGTTCGTTCGGCGTGAATGAGAATGTTTAGTAACTATCAACCAACGCCAGCACCGATTGGAAAGTTTGATTTGTAATTATCGATTTGATGAACAAAATCGATGTTATCGTTAATTTAGCCACTGAACATCCCCAGTGGATGAGTAAGCAATTATTGATATGCATTGATTCAATTGGAAAAGCAGGCTTTAGTAGTCTGATACCAAAACTGGCATTATTTAAATTTGTAGGTTCGCAAAGTGTAAGCAGAAAGGACTGCATCTAGTGTTATTATGAAACTGCACTGTTTCGTTAGGGTATTATTTCAATTGCTTACAATATATATATACTTGAGTACTACATGCACAATCTAAAATCTATATTAGTTACTTGTAAAGCATTAGCATGCATCTCGAAGGCGCCTAGTGATACTTTCATAGAAGATAAATAAAATAGAGCCAAAACTTACAAACAAATCTTCGGTTATACGCAAACATTTGAATATGCCAAACAAGGGTAAGATAGGGTTGAATTGAAGTGAAGCTAGCGATGTTTCACAAGTGAGGCGCCTTTTCTAGGGGGCTTTAGAGGTACGGTAACTCGGGTGCCGGGCTGCTCGCCTCTCCCCGCGCGCACGCATCATCGCGGCGCATATCGATACAATACAATAGTCGCTAGTAAAAACGGCGGCGCGCCCATGAAGGTGGAAAAACTAATAGCCATCTAATCAAGCTACCATCTATCTTACAGGGTTAAGAGTCTACTGTAGGATCCACTCCTAAATTTAAGGAGCAGTGAATGTACTTCAAATCTTGTAAAACTCTGACTTTCTTGATATAATCAGCAGGTATACAACTAAGTAAATATGTATGTATGTGTGAAACTCTCAATTATCATAATTTTCCTTCAATTTTATAGTTCAGAAGCTTCGGTGTGTTTTACGTAGCGTGGTTCTTTATCAAAATTTAGGGTAATTATTCAGTACCGCGTGTGCCTATTAAAGGATAGTTAAGTATCAGACGTCATGACAATGAAGGCACTAGATATTTACATCAAACTGTAAATTTATTTAAATAGTTTTATACCAGCTAGACATTAAGAAAATTCAATATCAGTATAGATACGTAGAATTATTTTCTCCTGGTTATTCTGGTCTCAGCAACAGCGAGATGTTAGTATGGTAGATATAAAGGATAAATGTCCGAATTAAAAATGGTTTGAAGTACATCGACCGCTTCGGCAACGGGCGCGCCGCCTGTCCACCAAGACACGTCCAACCAACACCAATGAACATGCAACACTCCCACCAATATCACTTACCCACATAATTTTTTCCGAAAAGTTGCATACCCATCACGGCAAATATGAAAATAATGATGCACAATACGAAGGTCAGATTTCCCAAGGCACCCATCGTCCTACCCATTATAGAGATGAGTAAATTAAGTGTCGGCCATGACTTTGCCAATTTGAATACTCGAAGCTGCAAGTACAAATTGTGAAATAAGGCGTCACACAAGCTCGGTTATCGGCGCTTCACCTATGCTACTGCGGTCCTGTCCCGGCCCACGACCACTCACATCCCCGGCCTGCACAAAGCACGCCGCTTTAAAGGCATTAGCCACAAATTTGGAGTAGTACTATGCAGCTCTGATATGAGAGTGGTCATGGAATCGGCAAAATGTATAGCGAATGTGTGCTGAGTCACCTAAAAAAATGTGCACTGCTCTGTTTCTGTTTGAGTGGGATATATGTTTGTCTTTAAAATTTGTGAGAGCTTTAACACCAATATCATCATAGCTTTTCTATATTTTTATCGCTATGTTATTTAAATTTCATATTCGCTTCTTAGTAACGACATAGATCCCATCAGTATTGTCCTAATGCATCGAAATGCCCCGAAAGCGAAGCTGCAATCATCTATATTACTCGATGCGAAGCGGGTTATGTCATGAGTCAAGCGTGTGGCGGCCCCCACGTGGCACGTGGCCGCGTGTTCTGCCACATGCCGTGCCACAAGCCACAGCGCGAACCCGCTGTCTTTATGATGTTAATCAAAGCCCAGTGTAAAATATTTAGAAGTGTTAAGCTGAATAATCAATAACAAAGCTAAACTTTAGAGATGCTTAATTGTCTTTTAAATAGAACCTGTGTAGTTCTTGCCAAACAACTGCATCCCCATCACCGCGAATATGAATATAATGATGCAAAGTACAAAGGTCAAGTTCCCTAAAGCTCCCACCGTCCTACCCATTATGGATATAATAAGGTTTAGGGCCGGCCAAGACTTGGCCAGTTTAAAGACACGCAGCTGAAAATAGTTCATAACATTTACATAAGGTATCATAATGTGTGATCTATGGTGTGATGTCAGCTTAATCGAATAAAACTGTAAAAGGTGACTTCTTAATTTTGATGTTCACTTGATAGTATATTTCGTTATGTATGTTTTTGATGCACAATATTACAACATATAAAAATGTATGTATGTAGATAAAGTAATTGCCAATAGTTGAGAGAGATACATTTAAGTAGTTAAATAGAAAACGTACACGGTTTCTTAATTATATAGCTCAGGTACAGAATAATCAATGTAATCATTAATCAAAACGGGGAACTTACCAAACGAAATGAACGCAACACAGACAAACCCTGAACACCTTCAAGTCCCAACTCCACTAATGATAAGGCCACGATGATAAAGTCGAAAATGTTCCAACCCTCTTGAAAATAATACTTTGGACTCATTGCTATTAACTTTAATGTTGCTTCTATAGCAAATGTTGCGGTGAAAAACTGAAAAATAAAACGATCAATATGTTATGATTAATTTATTCAAGCTTAAAAGGTAAGGGCGTGTTACTACGTCAGTACTCACATAATTGCCGCTCTTGAGAATCTTATCCATATCTTTGTTCATCTCGTGGTGGTCGAGCGCCATGAATAGCGTGTTGACCACGATACACAGCGTGATAAACAGTTCCACGAACGGGTCGAACACCAGGAGGGCGACATACTTCTGAAACTCCAGCCACAACCAACAGCAGTCCCATACACAAAACAAGTCTATCCCTTTGATCGCGCAATCTAGAAGCTTCTCCTTGAACGTCGGTCCGTCCTCATCGTCTTCCGCTGTTGGGAAGTAGTACACTGACACTGTTGTCCCGTTTACCAGCAGAGTGCGTGTGTGTGTGTTGAAGAGAGAGAGAGAAATATATTTGTTAGTATTCGCTCATTATATAGGCCATCAGGGATATCCAATTTGATGCCAATCCCAATCGTGAAACAGCAATTGTGTTCACAAATTGCTCAATATTGGGTTCGACAGCAACGAATTTATGAACTACGACAAGTATACCAATATCCATATTTTTTGTAAATATTGTAGGCTGTCATTTATATCAGTTGGATTTAGATGCTCAAGCCCGTGTCATTAAAGAGGGTGGCTGGCAGTTTTGCTGGTAAAAGGATCTTCCATATGCTAAAACCTTTAGGGATCCTAAGTGCGTTCAAAATCTCGTGCAAATCAAACCAAACTTTTACTGGCGGTGATTTACATGAATTTTCCGATTTCAGAAAAAGCTTACCCAGAAATTACTTCACTACGCGAAATGCAACTATGGATGAGAACAACTTTATTAAACAACAAATCGGTCTCCACATCAAAAAATATGAATATCGTGATTATTTCACCACACGCTATTTAAAGCAAATACTCAAATGCTAGTTTTCATAGTTTTTAAATCTTAAAAATAATGTCTAAAGTGCGTCATGCAATGTTAAACAAAACATTTATGTTCTCCGCAAACTCATCGCGTCATCACTTAAAGTCGGTTACATATTCATGCGTAGACAACACAACGGAAACACATGCAATTTGCGTGATTATTTCTTTGTAGGTAGCGTCCAAAAGGTTGAAATGTGTCCAATGTTCAGTGCCATGATAAGAAAGCAGTGTAATTTACAATGCGAATATTTCACTCGTTTGTGTTACATTAGCCCCCTTCGGCCACTTTGTAAACCAAAGGTTCGAAACCAGTTTAGAAAACAGAATAATTTTTCTTTTTCGGAAACCTGGTTTCGAATGAAGAAAAATAACTCTGTTTTCTAAACTGGTTTCCTATACAGAATAAAGAAGCTTCTTTTGGCCGAAGGGCACTAGCCAACGCTTATACATTGGCGTTATTAGCTGTTTGCTCTTGGGAGAGTGTTTAAGGTTCTGGTTTATGGATTAAGCAACAAACAATACGTGAAGTGTGGGTGGCAGCATTGATTGAGCACTCGACGATTAAACAGCGGATACAGGCGTGTTGCTACATTAAAAGAAGCCGTGTCACAACGGTGCGCATTTTACGGCTCTAACCACGAAGGTGCGTGCGAACCGCCGTAACCCGCACGTCGTGAACCGGCTCAATATATTAAATGTCTACCACCCCGCGGACGGGCGTGCTCGTGCGGTCGACATAACTATTACGACAATAAATGACACCCACTTTTGTCTTACTGTTGCCAATTATGCTTTCCTTTGTTCGCATAATGAGCAAATACCAGTATTGTGTTGTTGTGTTGTGAATGTTGAGTGTTATCGAGTTTTATGTTACATTTGTTAAAACAAATCTGATCTGATTTTAACATAAAAAAGTTTACATAACAGTTAGTTTGTGAGTTTAAGAAGCGATGTTAATTAAGACATGACATGACTTAGCACATTTAAAAAACGAACATCGACTTTAAAATAAAAATATTGAATGCAACAAGACAGACAACACTGTTATCAACTTGTAACATGTATCGTTACAAGAGGGTGAATGTTTTTAAATGGTTCCGTACCGTTCTGGTCGCTGGCTCGGCTCTGTCGCCCCGCCTGCTCAATTATTTCATTTAGTACCATCACATCTGAAAGGGAAATAAACACGTGCATATTAGGTACGTCAAACAACAGTTTACCTTATAAAATAGTAGGTACATAGCTTAAATATTTGGTCCTTGGTTGAACGAGTTAATAGAAAACGTGTGGGTTCATAAATTGCTTGAGCGCCATAAGTAGGTTAATAGGTCAGCCCGGAGCGTGATAGATACCGAAATTTATTTGTCTCATATTATTTTGAGCACTGATTGACGGTAACTTGTGCGTGTCAAATGAGTTCCTTTACCTCTCATATCCACTACGTTAGGCTGCTGTGCCGAGTCTATAAAAGGGTTATCGTTTGAAGGCTTCAGAACTTTTCCAGCTTCGTCCGTGCATTCAGTCGTGCTCATCTCCTGAAATAGTAACAATCATATTTGAAGTCACAACTCTATTTTGAAAGCTTTTTATTAAATTGATGCCATTACCAAGCCACGAGGCAAACATCGCAATTTATGGCTTTATTCCGCGACTTAACGACTTTGTTATGTCACCAATCAGATGAATCACATTGCTTAGTGTTAGTAAGAATTGATGGCACTAGGCAGGGCTGGTTACTGAGTCCTGAGTTTTTGGGAAATTATAGACCGCCGCTACCTTTGGTCTAATACCACCTAGTGGTTCTTAATTAATGGTATGTCAGCATGCGCCTGACGAGCGTGTGCGTGTGGGCCAGCGCGTGCAGCACCATCAGAACGGGCATTGACTCATTTACCGACCTTGGGCTTCATGACATGAAAATTTGTACGCGCAATGACTCATTTACCGACCACGGGTTTCATGACAAGCACATTAAGGTCGAGGGTTTTATTTGGGGGGTTGCAACCAAGGTAGCTTGCTTGTTACGACACTGTTTACGAGCAAGTGTGATGAAATAGCTATTTATGCAACTGTATCGTAATACAGGTCCTTAAAACACGAGTGTGGTTTCATAAAAGGGTCACATGAGTGTTTTAAGGCCCAATTTCGTACAGTTGCATACAATATTTTATCTACATCCACATATAATAATTCTTCTAACATGTGTTCAAGAACCATTGAGAATGACCTGCATTGCAACCAGAAGTAGGACCTTCACTTTGCTGATAATAAATTATGAGTCATTTCCTTCGCCTCATCTAATTTATCGGGCGGAGTAAAATTTTCTTCGCATTTAGGTACATCAGACATTTTTAAGCATGAACAAAATGTTCCCACTAACATTCGTACAACAAAACGACACGTATGAATGGAATGGCGCTAAAACCCAGTACATCACTGCGCATGTGCGCGCATGCGCTAAAGCGGGCGCTGCCACAGACAAGTGAACATTGGAATCAAAACTTGGTGATATAAACTTTTTGGATTTGCCCTGTATCGTAATGGTGAAAAAAAATGTATTATAACATTATTTCGTTAGAAGAAAAGTGTTATAATGTGTTTTTTATATATATTTCAGTATTGTGTTTAAAGAGTATGTAAATATAAACTCTTTGTTATTCATCGAAAAAAAAATGATTCATTATAATCAGTCGATTTTTTATATAAGTTTTGTGACTTTGATTATTTTAGTGTTTAAAGATTTATTTTCATATTTAATGCAGCACAATCTTATTTGTTTAAATTAAATTTACTAACTTCGATCCAGATATAACGAGTCTAAAATCATTTAAGCGTTTATGAGATATTAGAGAGAATTTACGATATGAGAGTAGATAAAAATAATTAAACTGAGCCTAGAAGGGTACTAACGTATTCTCTGAGCGGCGGGCGCGAGGCGAGCGAGTCCTGTCGGGGCAGAGGGTAGGCGTGCGGCTGCGACGTGACGCTGTGGTTGCGCGAGGCGGAGCGCCCGCGCAGCTGTGCCTCCTTGGTCTGCGCCTTGCTGCCGAGCAGGTCGCCGTGCGACGTGTACGACAGACGCGTCTGGTGCGACGTGTATGATGAATGCCGGGAACCTGGAACGATTGGGTTCATTTATTTCGATATTATATTGGCTACTCACTTTTATGTCACTTTTGGTTCCGTAGCCAAATTGAAAAAATGGAACCTTTATAGTTTCGCCATGTCTGTCTATCTGTCTGTCTATCTGCGGCTTAGGTTATGAGATTATTAGTGCAGGAAAGCTATAGTTTTGCATGTTTTACAGTCTCTCAAGGTCTACACTAAGGGAAAAAGAAAAAAAAAGTGTTTATTTGACATTATTTTTACATAGTTTTTTTGCACATAGTCCTGCATAGTGCTGCTAGTTGTGTAGTTGTGTTTTGGAGGGAGCAGAACCCTCCGCTCTTACTAAGTACCTAGAAGTTAATAAAAAGTTGACTGTTGTTGTTATTGAAGTTTTGACTGGACCATAATATGAGATGTGGTCTAAAGTTGGGGTAAGTAATACGAGATATAAGAACTTATTATAGTATTCATAATATATACGCTCACTTTATATATAAACTCGTTTAGTATAACGTTCACTGGATGAACCATGACGAATAGTTTTATTTATTTCTCTTCTTTTAGCTTCGATTATTCCTATGTTTGTTTAATGGTGTGATAGTAAATAGATATTTTTATTAAAATCTGATATTTAAATTCTTTTATATTTACTGTAACGTCGTAATTTAATAATTTAATTTGTAAAAATACATTGGAAATACCTACTCGTATACATTTTGGACTTTACGAGAAATGACAACTGTTTAAAGCCGGGTGCGCATCATGTGATTAAAGTTCTATCTTTGTCACTCTTTGCTATTATAAGCAGGACAGCAACATCTCAAACTGTCAATTTGCTTTAGAGTGTAGACCTGCATTATAACTGCCTTTGTGACGGTACACTGCAGGGGTCAAATGAAGGCCATTACTTAAATTTTGTTTATTTTATTCAGTTTATCATATTTTTGGAATCCGATTTGTGAAAACACTTCACAAGGCCTATTTCTCCAAACGGTTTTCGATTTATTATATGTTGTCAAAAATTGGGATATCCCAATTCATACCTTTTCCATCATCTGTATATAAGCTGACTTAAGAAAAGGACGTCGCCAGCCTATGGTTAAGTCGTCTTGGTTTTAGTTTTAAAATGTTATTATGAGGTGCTTTTATAGGAGCTGGCCGCGTGCAGTCGAGAAAAATTAATTATGGACGACTAGGAAGGTGGGGTCCAAACGGTGCCGGACTCTGACCGGCTAAAAAACCCGGCTTCACGTCCCCAACTCCCTTGAGCTTGTTACGGGGAGGACAGGGTTAGAGTACCAGCCAATTGGGCTGGTGATGCCCTCTTTGGGTTTTGAAATTTGAGTAGGTAGGTAGCCATTGTCCGGTTTAATGAAGTAATTTTCTCCCACGCATCAACAACAAGCGCGGAATTGAATAACTCAAAGTTTGGCTTCTTATTTGATTTAAGAGAAGTCTTTTCTTACAGATCAAGTGAGCCATTCAAATGATGTTCAGCCTTTTATTTCCTTCTTCCTTATAACTTTTTTATGTCTCATAAATTAGTTACAGCGCTGCGGGGTGATGCGGTGTTTGACGTAATCCATTAAATAAAATTAGAAATGGGAACAACGCTTCAAAGTCAACTAAAACCAATTTATTGATGATTCCAGGATAATACTTAGGTTGGGGTTCTCTATATTAGTTGGATAATATTTAAACCACTGAGTTAATTAGCAACACAAAATGAGTTGAATTCTAAATGGGTTAGCGAATGTAGAGTTTCGAGGGAGCTTTTGTTCCTTATCCAGTAGGTAGGTAGTAACCTAATGACACTAATATTAGGGAGCACTCTGTGCCATTACACTTTCTGTATAGGTACTTATACTCTTTGCATTCTACTAAAGGCCACGGAATATTAAAAGATATAAATAATTAAAATTATACGCACCTAAATTAGCATAGTAGACTGGAATAATGATAGCACCGTTCTCTTCAGACATAGGCGTGACAGCGTTTGAGTCGTCCGCGTATGGGAGGTGTTCCTGAGCATCCAGGTAGGTCGAGAGCACCAAAGGCTTCCGGTCGGCGCCAGGAGGGTACCGCGGGCGCCCGTTCGGCCGTAGCGCCATCTGATGGGAGCCGCGCGACCCCCGACGCAGGTTGAAAGGCGACCCCGGCAGGGAGAGCGATGCCTGCGTCACAACTTTACTGTCAACCAGCTAGTTTGTAGTCTTAGAGCTAGTTCCCACTTGTCGGATGTCGGACTCAGATTTTAATCGGACACTTGCCCAACACCGATTTTTTTTTCAATAGAAATGACCGACATCCGACACGTAACAGATCCGACACCCGTCAAGTGGGAACGGGCTCTTACACTATGTCAAACTTTTGTTCTTTAAGTTTCCACACAATTTAAACAATTTTGACTCGTTTCCTCAATTCATATCAACTTATTGATAATTTAAATGACTTTAAATTTACTTTACTGACGGTTCACTTGCAGAGGCTCAAGCTTTACAGTGTTTTTTTTTTGTTAAATTTATTCTATTATTTATTTAGGTAGTTTCATGTGCTGATAAACAAAAAGTATAGATAAAAGTATACACCAAGTTAAGGAGACGCTGAAAAAGTAAAGAAAGAGATCGAAGGAAAAGAAAATGACATGTGCTTAGAACGCTCGTCTTACATCGACTCGCGGAACCAATGCAGCATTATTTAACTGGCTTATTGGCTTCCAAATTTGACTTTCTCTTTGTTTTAGATGAACTACGGTAAGAGTTCTGCGAATCGATCCAAAGAGACTTAAGTAATGTTTTCACAAATAGCAATCTAGAAGAGCGAAGTTGGGTAAAAAATAGAAAAATATAGTCAGAAATTCCTAAAGGAAAGGAAGACGAAAGGGAGCACAAACACCAACGAGGAGATAAGGACAAACCTGTGAGCCCTCCCGCAGTGGCCCATATGACAACTGCCCATATTTATTTATGCGTTCAGGGTGAGGGACCTTCAATACAAAAACAAAATTTTGAATTTATAACCATCTCCCGTCAAACTATACCTTAATATGAGTTTCTAAACATCAACCAAAAGGGTAGGGACAGCGGACACGAAGACAAATCAAATACAATTGAGATAATTTGCAGTCGTGGCAGTTGTTGATTATCTCGTGTAACAGAACAGATAGCCGATTAGGTACAGTGATACATAAACAGGCACAAACTGAAGATGCGCTTAGGAAGCAAATAATGATTAAGTTAAACAAATAATGTACTCGTATGTATGTTTTTAAGAGTGTCGATTAATATTCTACAGAATTATAGTTACAAATAAAAATTCGTTAAAGTTCTACGTGTAATCAAGCACAATAAGACAATGTTCTTGTAAGTGTAGGTATATCCACATGAAACTAAAATGTATATTTTTTATAAAGGTAATAGGTGTCTCATGTGAATGTAGACCATATCTTATTGTATCTGATAACGAATAACTAAATCTGATGAAAATGAACGAAGTGTCAGTTAGTCAGGTAACTTTGTTTATTAACACATGAAATAACGCGGGGTATGTTACATGCACGTCCGCATACTCCTAGTTCCTAGCTGTCGCTAAAACTGCTTTAGTCTAAGTCTATAGTCATGAAGACAGTTCTTTTGTTTTTAATGATTTCTAAGCCTCCGTGTCTAATTAAATTGAGGAATACCAAAATATTTTTATTAAACCAATTACGTAAATATATATCTTGATCGAACCTACCTCATGATCGGTGATTCGTTCTCTTTCAGCCGAGTCTGTCTCAAACACATACAAGGCAAAAGAAACAATCTACCATGACAATAGAGTTCTCTCTCCAATAGTATTCCTCTTGTCAATCTAATTACAATCTTGACAACTTTTTTTTTATATTACGCTAGGGTTCTGTACTATTGTGACCGTTAAAGAAAAGAAATATTATTGGAGACTGGATATTCTACGACAAAAAGTACTACAAGGGCTGGGGGTAATGATTATTTCGTAGAAATGCAAAATTCATGCTTCTGCTAAGTATTGTAAAATGTAAACGAATTTATCACAATTTCGATATGTCCATGTTCAACCAAATAAAAATAAACATTATGAGACCTAAGTATATAAACTACAATGAGAAACGGATCTGTCCAAATGCTGATGTAGAGTTTAAACATGATGATAAAAAGTTTATCTAAATCTATGGGCGAATTAATATTTCTACTCAATGAATATTTTTGCGTCGATGGCATCTACTTAGTGGCGGCATGTGATTGTCAACAACAGAGCAATATCTAACAGCATGCCTCAAGGTCGAAGTAGCTTTGGTACGATCGATGGTACACTCTAAAAATAAAACAGGTAAGTAAATAGAAGACGGCGACAAACGAAACGATCATGTTTGCAAATATGCAGATGTAAACCCCATGACTTATTTATTCAATGAGACTTGATGAAAACTACGGTATCATAAGCTATGAAACAAATCTATGAAACATGTTTCTTTAAGAGGTCAATATTTTTTTACACCTTCTACAGTTACGTAGGATCTATAATTACATGGTAGGTAATGCCTATACTTTTTAACATCAGCACTGTTAGTGTTAAGCCAATTTTCAACGTATCTATATTCTGATGAACTTACTAAACAAAGGGATATCTGTATATTTGCAGGGCACTGAAAGTTGTAAATAATAAGGAAATACTTAGACAGTGAAAGAATCGTTAAGCTCAGCAAAAGACACAGATAACAAACAATCGTTCTCAACTTGAGCTCAAGGAGAAATGCAAGAGACGTTTTAGTGACAACGTACAACGTGTCCAATGAATTCTCGGAGCAATAAGTTATGATTTCGTGATTTTCTTAAGCTCAAATTGCGATAAGGAAAATGTTTACACTCAATGGTTCAATATTTTCTAATTCGGATAGTTAAAACAAGTCTTTATTGTAAGTGAAATAAACCGCGTCGTCAGGCCTAAATATAATAACAGATATAAACTATTGAACCATGGTATAGGTAGTGGCCAACAACTGCAACGATGGCCACTGGTAAGAGAAATTAGTGTTAACATTCAATAGTGTAGTGAACAAAGCAAGCTGCCGTGAGAGGCAGGAGGTAGGTGGCCACATCACAGCTGTTGGAATGTAAACCCGACAGCTACTAATCGACGTGAGATTGGGAATGAAAGAGAATATTTAGTACGCATATACCTACGATCGATTAGAACTGTCGACTTTACCTTTAGGACCGCTTTTAGAATTCCATTCGCGACCACAGACGCGGACGCTCACGTCGTTTTATTAATTTTGTTTAACAACTCGTGTAGGTATTCGTACATACGTATGTACAAGGAATACAATATTTAAAACGACATGGAAAATCCTAACCACTGTATCTGGAATAACTAAAAGCAGTCTCAATTGGCCTTACTTATTGATCGCAAATGTTGATTACCTTTTTTTTCTAAGTATTGTAATTTTACTGACATATTTATATGGATAGATGCGATCAATCCGTAGAGCCGGTTTAAGCACGCCCTTTTTACACAGCGCGGTTCAATTTGATAAGTCTTTTTTGCGTCAATAGTTGTTCAGCCGTGGTGTGTAAAGAGAGGCGTGTAGAGCGTTCAGCGTTTGCGTACTTACCATGCTGACCTTCCTGTGTCGGCGTGCGGCATCGTGGTGCGGGTCGGGCTTGTGCGCAGGGGTGCTCACCGAGTCCTGGAAGGGGTCGCTGCGCAGGGACATGCGCTCGTGCCGCTGCGTGTTGTCGTCCTGCGCGCCGCGCTCCTGGTTCACGAACAGCTCGTAGCTTTGGCAGGAGAAGTCGGAGGGCGACTTGGCGGGGTGCGCCTGCGCGTACGCCGCCGCCTCCGCCTGCGCGGCCACCTCGCGCGCGTGCGCCTCGCGCGCCTCCTGCTTGTCCGCGCGGGCGGCTGCTTTTTGCTCCGCTTCCTACACAGTAAAATCACACTTTGAACACAAAATAAAAATAACATTTGTGTACGGGGATCATTATATGCACAATATCAACGATTATTTAAAAATCTCGTACCTACGCAATCATTGTACCCTACAATTAGATTTAAAGTCCTTGAAAATGTTTATTGGACATTCTAGTAAAAGTCTAAAGCAATTTTTCGTACCAAATACGATACTACTTCCAAACAAAGATCCTGATAAAACAATAAAATAAGTTAACAATTGGCTTACCCGTAGGTAGACCAATTAAGTATGTTAAGGAGAACTTGGTCTTACAAAAAAATTGTTATTGCCCACACTCATAGCAAGTCCCTTATTCGCTTTTTCCGACAACCACGGGAAGAGATGGTCCATCTTATTCACAGCCCGGGCTGCCCCCAGCTTTCTGATCTTTAATAATAATGCAAGTCTCACCCTCAGCGCTTCCTCTTCCGCCTGCTCCTCCTCTTCGGCCTTCTTCTGCAACTCGTCGTACGACATGGCGACGATGGCCAAGATCAAGTTCACAAGGTAGAACGAGCCCAGGAAGATGATCACCACGAAGAATAGCACGTGCCATGAGCCCGCTGATCTTAGCACCTGGTGTAAAAAAAACCGTTGCTTTTGTGTCTTAGAATGCAGAAGGGAAACAAATTATGGTGTGTTGTATGTTCTAGGTAAACTTTTCAAGGACGGACTAATTTGTAGAACCGGTTTAAGTACATCCTTTTCTGAAAGACACTAATTTCACTGTCGTTTATTTATACAACATAACTACATATAGTTATTGATATAATAGTAGGTATAGCAGTACTCTTATAATGTTAGCGGGTTCTTAGAGGTACTTACTCTAAGGTTTTGTGCACGCGGAGTAGTTTTAGACGCAGACGACGCGCAATGCGTGTTAACCGTGCTTGATACAACATTCAGTTAATTTTATACTAGCTTTTTGTGACTTTTCGGCGCTGTAAAAGTGCGTCCACGAAATATTCGGCGTTGACCTTACCCTTAAGCATAAAATGAAGTGAGATAGATACGTCAGTAGTTCGTACTAAGCTAGTAAGCATTTGAAAAGAAACTCGTTTGAACTTGCATGTAAATTTGACAGTATTGGTATCATACCCTCTACATCACGTTTATCACTACGCATCACAAATTTGGACTCATTATGCCAACAGCGGTGATAGGTAATACTGAAACTTAGGCACGTTGTTCTACTCTACTTTCACTTGTCATCGTCGGAATAAATAGGTATTAAATTTTCGGTTGTTGGCTGCTTTGAAAACTGCTTTCTAAACTACAAAAAAAATTATAGTATGACGAAAAAAATTATAGTAGTAGGACAAGGGGGCGTCACGGACGGGGCGGATGCGGGGTGAGGGCGGTTCCGCCTCGTCTCTGTCTGCATCGGATCGTGACGCTTCTATACATTTAGTATGAAAACGTATTCAAGAGGCCTCGCGACTGCGACGCGCCCCTATCCGACGTTTCTTCTGTGTGGCTTGCGCCTAAAGCTGAAAGTGAGAAATATCCCAACCACTTACCAGTTGGTAGAGGTTTTCCCAGTAGTCTTGCGTCATCAGTCGGAAAGCGGATAGGAAGGCCCAGCCGAAGGTGTCGAAACTCGTGTACCCGTAGTTGGGGTTCGGCCCATAGCCTTGCAGGCAGATATAGCCCGGCTCGCATTGCCTGGACAAATAAATAATAGCGTTGTTGAAAATGTTCACTAATTTCACGACATAAATCTAATAAAAGACACTAATATTATCCTTGACAATCAGAAACGCTTGAATTTTGTTTCCAATAAAATTGTGATTAATTTAAATACTGAAGAAGTCTAGACGCTTACCCAGCTCCAGAAGAGTTTCCACACAGTGGATAATCCCCCGATTCGCCTCCGTACCAATTCGCTGAAAAGAAAATTGTATTTATTTTTATTTAAATTATCAGGCAGGCAATTGAAGCAACTGATAGGTGCTTGTAACTATTTAGCTAGCTAGCTGTTCCTTGGTTAAGTATTCTTTGTACTGCTAATGTTGGTCTAGCCGGTTTTTAAATTCATTCACATTTCATTGCAAAACACAAGAATCTGTCTTTAAAACACACCGACGGCAAACGTTTAGCATATCTGCCTGATAATTTATCACGCGCTTTACTATGCGGAAATTGCATTTCAGCGTTCCCAAATGTCATCATCCTCGTTTATTAAGATTCTTGTCCCTCTGAAGGTTCTCAGGGGACTAAAATTTAAGCATGGTGTTCTCTAGGCTGTATAGTTCTGGACTTATTATGTGTGCAATAGGTTTACGTACCCTACGTGCCGTATTGTACGTTTCGAGTCCCTACAGTTACGGATAGGCACGAGTACTGGTATGTTTTAAGAAGACAAAGGGTCTGTGTCACCACTCATTGGTAAATTTTATGTTACAGATATGTGTAATGCCGTCTCTGTTTGTTATATCCGAATAAACAAAGACAAACTCATATATCTATCGCAATTATAGTTGATCAGTGAGTGGTGAAACTGATATTTAAAGAAATTTTTTCATGTTAGGCTGAAACTCTACCGAAATTGCTACTTTTTCTTACAAAATCTTTATTTATTTTCGTAGATGAAATTTTCCTCAAAACTCTAAAGTCATTTGTTCTGGTTTTGTTCAAGTTGGTAAAGAAGCAGCAGTAGCTTAGCAAGTGATCATGCCAAATATTGGGATAAACAGTTTAAAAAACAGTCCTTACTTTCATTCTGACAAAACCTCTCCCAGTTCTCGTCGGTCAGGTTGCCCCAGGAGCCGTCCTCAGGGAAGACTTTGACGCACTTCTGCGTGAGTACTCCCATATAGATCTGCAGCCCCATCAGAGCAAACACGGACAGCGAAAACATCGTCAAGATTATTACATCCCGTAGATTCTTAACCGACTCTATCACGGCACCGACGATGGTCTTCAAACCTGCACAAGTTATACGAGTTCTAAAAATCATGCCAAGCGAAAACTTATGTCGATTTTAAAAACTCTTCTTTATAAAAACTACTGCTAAACATTTATTTTCTACGTTATAAGACTAAAGGAATGGCTAAGAAAAGCTTAAAAGAAGCTCAAGTGTTTAACTTCATGAATCCGCGAGTAAATTGAATGTTGTATTATTCTTGGCCACTCCTGTAACTATAATGTGGTATAAAGATGATTTACCCGGCACGATGGCCACAGTCTTCAACGCTCGCAGTACTCTGAACGTTCTGAGAGCGGCCAAGTTGCCGAGATCTATGCCCATCGTCACATAACTGCAAACAATACCCGCAACAACAACATCTAGATTATTAACACAGCTACCACACTAACCGTCATCTATTTCCGAGTTATTTTTAGCTTGCTAAAACTATTTCAGTGACGTTAATTTTCAAAGATTTAGACCAAGTTCAAAAGTATCTATTTCACTTTTTTAATATTAATAAAAGAATAAGTAAACAGTCATCTAAAGTACTATAATTTAAACGAGACTTTAAAGGAATGTCAAAAATCTACAGACAAACTTTTGTAGTAGGTAAGTATGCTACGTAATTCAATAAAATTGTCTACTACTCACGCTAAAGCTATAACTACGAAGTCAAGCCAATTCCATGCATCTCTAAGGTATGTGAATGGCTGTAGAATGAAACCCCTGGCCATTACTTTCACCGCCGATTCAAACGTGTAGATTCCGGTAAAGATAACTCTGGAAAAATTCACCTCCACTGTGGAATGCCACTTAACAGAACAGATATTGATAATTCAGAATAACATTAAGCTTAGACTGAAACTAATGAAAGTTCTGTATTTGAACTCGTTGAAGATGAAGGGAGCGAAAAACATTTTCTAAATACGCTCAACATAATCGTATCTAGCGAAAAACAAACAATAAATATGTGTTAGTAGATATGTATAGTTAAGAAAATCAGTGAAATGAAAAGACCATTTTCAAACAGAAAGGCGTCGTTTAACATTTGGTATCAATAGAAGACGCTTTGATGGATGCAATCAGAAATAATTAGTAGAATTGAGGAATGCTCATGACATAATTCTTAGTTATAGATTATTGACAAAATAATAAAATAACGCTTGACTTAGCTATGTTAGTTGGATTTTAATACTAACCCATAATAAACATCTAAAACTATTTATTAAAGTATTGCTGAGTTATGACTCGTACGTTCAATATTTACCAATAAATTGAGTACTATGTTTAAAAGTACATTTTCTAAGACATTTCTGATAATCTAAAAATCAATTCCGTTACTAGCTGAATATAAATATTTCTATCAATTTTTGAAACTAGCGTGCACACTACAAATTAGTCTCTAATGTAAATCCTAGTAATAAGATATATAAACCGATTATGTAGGTATAAAAACTGTTACATAGAATATATATTACCCGATACGGTTCGATCAGTAAGGCTAATCTATATATATGTAAATATTGTTTGATATATTATGAATTGAAATATAAATCTATACTCACTCAGTACTTTCGACAGTAGGCGTTGTAGGCATTATCATAAGAATGCAGTTCACTAATATTGTTGTTATAATAAACAAGGAGAACAAAGGGTGCACTAGAATATATATCGCCACTCTTCTTATTGGATTGAACGGGTCGAGTATCCACAAGGCGTTGGTTGCCGAAAACCTGAAGATATCTTTACCCCTGCTTATGACTACGAAGGTCTGAAACAAACGAATACACTCTACTTAGGACTAACTAAAAGGTACAGGTTTTCGGTCGTGGAATGATCAATATTTTGGGTGAATTAAAAAGGCACTGGTTTTCGGTCGTGACGTGAAACAATAGTAGATACCCGCAGTTACCTATCTATGCTATATGATTTCGTTTTTTTTTT
The DNA here is from genome assembly GCF_025370935.1 of Choristoneura fumiferana. Classification (NCBI taxonomy): domain Eukaryota; kingdom Metazoa; phylum Arthropoda; class Insecta; order Lepidoptera; family Tortricidae; genus Choristoneura; species Choristoneura fumiferana. Next base: position 7,371,358 of record NC_133492.1, read on the forward strand.
TACTTAAAACTGACCCTGATTGACCCCAATCTCACCTGATGTAAAGTGCAGATGAGGCCAAAGGCGTACCTATCACACTAGTTTAGTAACAGTCTATTCACTCTGGCCTTGAAGAGCCCTTTTGTAATATTAAGAATGTTTTAAATGACGTTATATTCTTGTTTCACAGCTACAACAGTTTTGCTTAGGTCAGTGACCTGGCTATGCAGTACGAGTACGTGAAAACAGCATGTTTCAAGTACTGCAGTTCACTACGTCTAAACCTAATCCCCAAGGAGCTAAACTTAAGTATTAAAGTAACAGATGTGTCATAAAGTAGCAATAAGATTTTGCTTTTTGTTTGCATCTTTTATTACCGAATAATTTAAGTACAAAAGTACCTACCTCTTTAAATAGGAGTAGTTTTAAAAGATAATTTTCTTAAAGTAAAGATTATTTAAATTCACAAGTTACAAATACTTGTGTAACTTCGAACGGCAAAATGTAATATATAATTCTCGTCTCAGTGTTTGTGACCAAACTGCTCCGAAACGGTTTGACCGATTTTTATGATTTTTTTCGTGTATATTCGGTAGGTCTGAGAATACGACGTAAACTATTTTTCATAATTCTACGCAGACTACCTACTTTGATTGATAAAATAAGTAGGTAATAGTTATTAATCGATTAGGATGATTGATTTGGTGTGAATTACGTAAACTTAAATAAATTTAAAATATTATTCAGTCCTCAGTAAAAAGTAAATTATAAAAAATGTATTTATTGTATGTCCTACTAATATTATGAATTAAAGATTGTAAGGGTTCTTTTTCTTTTTAAGTTACGGAGCCCTAAAAAGTTATAACCTTAAGTGTCTGACATAACAAAACAAGAAAGAAAGTTCCAAGTAAATTGTCTACTGTCTCTTGTTTGCGGCTGGTTTCTGCGTTATATGTTTTAAAATTCTTCCACAACTTGTCAAATAATAAAAGCACACCACCGATTTAAAAAAAAAGTTTGTACCTCGTAATCGATATTTTTATAACGTATTGTATTGAGATACGAGATATTTTCGAAGTATTTTTTTTATATACAGTACCTATGGGCTTGCGTTTGGCCACAATCACGCCTGATGGAAAGCGAGAATGAGGCCTACGATGGAGCACGCTTGCCTAGTAAATGCTCATTCACCCTGGACTTGAGTAGTGATGATATAAGTACCTAATGACGATTTTTTTAATAATTTCTTTTTACTTTTTAGGGTTCCATAGTCAACTAGGAACCCTTATAGTTTCGCCATGTCTGTCTGTCTGTTTATCTGTCTGTCCGCGGGTAAGCTCAGAGACCGTTAGTACTAGAAAGCTGTAATTTGACATGAATATACATATCAGTCACGCTGACAGTGGTATAATAAAAAAAAGTATAAAAAAAAATTTATAGACGTAAAGTGGGGTGACTTTTTTTTCTCGACTAACCCTATATTGGGAAAAATTTGAAAAAAATCAGAATGGTATTAAATATATCAAATTTACAACGAAAATTATAGTGGCTAAGATTGCTTGAGAATTATTAGTAGTTCAAGAGTAAATATAAAATAGGCCTCTAGGTTGGCAACGCATCTCTGCAATCCCCTGGTGTTGCAGGTGTCTATGGGCGGTGATGATCTCTTACCATCAGGAGACCCACTTGCTCGTTTGCCATCCAGTCGAATAAAATAAAAACTAAACTTGGAAGATTCAGTACACAATACGAATTCCTTAGAAAAATATTATTTGATTTTTTCGTAATGGCTACGGAACCTTATCCTGGGCGTGTACGACACGCTCTTGGCTGGTTTTTCTAACATTATTCTGCCATGGCCAGTACTTACAGTTTGATTGTGGTAGTACGGATCGATGTCCTCGAGGGGCGTGGAGGCCAGCTCCATGGGGAAGGAGCCGTGCATGCGCACGGGCAGCGGCACGCCCTGCTCCAGCGTGGCGTCCGGCTGCGGACCCTCGTCCTCGTCCTCGTCATCGTACCGCACCTGCACCGCGGTAGAACTATCAGCTCTAACTACTCCCACTAGCGTCACAGATTAAAACTACTAATAGGTAATATACGGTCGTTTTTGGCATACACGCGTTTGGTTTAATCCTAGCGCGCGGGTAAGCGGTCATTCCTGTGTGTTTGCGAGAAACATGAAATGTAGGCGATTTTAGACTAGCGTTTTTTTTGCGCGTATACGGTCATTTCTACATTTATGCACTTATGCGCGCGCTACAATAAACCGTGTGTCAAAAGGCGCACCTACACGCGCTTCCATAACCAGAGTACGGAATACGGCATATAAAACACTGGTCTGAATTCATGGCGGTCTGAGAACGGCAAATTCTATTATTGTATATTTATGGCTCACCAATCTGTTCCTCTATTATCACCATTTTGTAGTCCGAACAACAGACCCCGATACAATTAGATATTATTATACTTAAACCCGTTAAATAGAACCACCTAATAAGTCGCGCTTTGTTTTTAAAGCTTGGCGTGCTCAAAACGTAACTTTTTTTCTCACTGTGGATCCAGCGCAGCGTCCGCTTTATACGACAATACGAATCACGCGTGTAACACTTTTGTGATAGCTGACTCGCGTTTGTTTTGGAATAGTCAAGTGTAAAAATATGAACTGATCCAACACATCAAAAATATGTACCAGAGTCCACAGACTCTTACTCCGACGTAGTAAGGCCGCGTGGTTCAAATAGATACAAGTTTTTGCACTTGTCTGTACGACGTTCATTATCATTATCAAATGGCTGCGCGCCCGCATTACATATCTCCCTATGGTAGTCATAAATAAACCTGGAAATAGGTACAGATTCGCTGTCAGGTTTGTTTTAGTAATCTGAGTATTTTTACGATGATTATTAATATTATTAATATAAGTAGTTACAAAACCTCGACACTTAATAATAAATCAAATAAATAATTATGAATCGAAGTTATTTGAAATAAATGATATATTATTAGTATTTAGTATTAATACGGAATCGTTTACCAGTGTTCAGTGCTACAAGTTTATCGATCTTTATGTACTTAATCATGTACGTATGTCCGCTACGTTGTTAATAGGTTGTCTGTCATTCTTTAAAAGTGTTGCTGCCACTTTCATAAAAGCCATTTTCATACAAAATAATGGCGTCAGTCAATGTCGAACAGTGGCTTGTTAATTGGTTTTTCCCCTGTTAATTAAGTCTGTCCATATGAAGTCATTATTAGAGGTTTATTACTTACACACGTCTTCCATAACACAGACAGACAGGGATGTCTTGAAAAAAGCTAGCTAACAAATCTTAAGCCTACTTAAAAGAAAACCACAAACATGAGCGGATTTATAAGGCGCGGTGTACCAATACCGTTGGACCGAAGACCCAGCGAGTATTGGTACGAGTGTCATGAAGGCGCTTGAAGCAAGTTTCATATTTTGTATAGTGCTGCTGTCATGAGGACATGATGCGTGTCTTGCTGATCTAAAAGCTCGTCCTGTGGTGGATTTGCCCCACTATTAAGTCACCTATCCGAACTTAAACATTCACTCACTCATATTGATGCCGAGGCACGAGTGAACTTTTGAAGTAAGCACATGTTTCCAATTCGAAATCGGTTGCAAAATAGAAGGATGCTTAGCGCAAGCCAGTCGAAATTTACAAATAACATTACCATAACAACGTTTAAGTATATTCATATTGTAAAGAACTCTTACAAATAATTGTACTAATTTTTAATACACTATAATCGCTAGCTAGGTGATGTCACCATGCTAGGCCTAAGTGACAGCAGTCGATGATGATGTGGCGAGATGAGTCAAGTGCAATGTTTGGCTAGGTGATGTCGTGCTCGTGTGTTATGCTAGCTCTTCTGACGTCTCCCCTAGCCCATAGAGCGTCAAGCCATTTCTCATCCCCGATAAATCTCACGCTTTTTTTCCAAACTCAAGGGTTCTAATCTATGTACTATTTTTTTTAATTCACAACAAAGGACGTTTACTAAAGGATTATCTAGCATCTAGTATTTTCACAAAACAAAGGATTACAAACGTTGGAGACAATTTGTTATTTATCTTACATTTTTTTATTTACCTACGATTTCTAGTATCATCTATTGGATCATTGTGAAGACGCTCGCTGTTAAAATGCATTTACACCGTTATAATGCAACTAAATATGAAAAGCTTTGTTATTAACTACTAAAGAATAGCTGTTAGCTCGCGACCAATGCTGATAAAAGCACAAGTAACAGCTAATCTCGCGACATATCTCCTCCAAATATTGGCGACAAGCGATGTGGTCAAGATAAAATGCTTTACGAGTAAATGCAATCAGAAGAATGGATACAAGTTATCGCGTAATGTAATTAACATGCCGCCAATCGTATATGTTATTAGCATTGTATGCTTCAAAATTAATTTTGTCCTTGAAGCGATAACTTGCTATTGTTATGTCTCTAAAACGAGCTGTAAAGAGGTAAAAGGGGCAAGCAGGCAATCTTACTTCTTTTTTCTTTTTCGTCCGCCCCAAATCGTTCTGGAATGATTTAAAAAATAATTGTCAGAACGTTGCATCGCTGACTAATCCTGATATGTGTGTAAAATTGAGACGTTCCGATTTCTAGACAGCTATATGTCTCTTCTCCAGTTTTAGATCATACTTTATTATCTTAGTGCTAACATAACAACCCTGACGTCAACTGAATTGATGTATCGTATGTTCCGATTGTTCCATATGGTCACTCGTAATCAAAGACACACTGGATAACTTAGCTCATACTGACCTCGCCTTCCGCTCGTTTTTTCTCGAGTTCCTTTTGCTTGGCATGCTCCTCTGCTATGCGGGCTTCGATAGCGGCCAGTGACTCTCGTGAGAAGGGTCGGAACAAGCTTCGTTCTTCCTCGCTGATCGAGTCCAAGTCCTCGGACATTGTCTATCGAACTCCCCCCGAGTGAACTCCCTACTGTATCAAACAATAAAAAATAATACGTTATTATTATTATTATTATCCACAAAAAATAAATACGATATAAATAGCGGCATGACTGTCATTGTAACTGTAACACGAGAGAGTAAAATACTAAATAGTAAAATACATTAAAATAATGCGGATATAACCCGTTGATTTCCTTACAAAATAAATAATTTTTAATAGGTATGTATTTTTATTTTTAACTTTTACCTATCGTGCGTCGTGAACCCACAATCACCATTCTTGAGAAAAGAAGAATAATTTCGAAAATAAGAACAACATCCATTAGCAAGCCATACCCAATTGATACGATAGAACCAGCTAACAAGGGGTTCTTAATATTGTACGTAAGGTAGCATCTGTTACGACATGCTGTCAGCAGACCCGGCGCCGAAAGCAAATTTTGTTCTTTTATCCAGCCTTTTCCAATTTCAGCCGGCATTTCTAAAAGTAGGCTGGATAAGTTAGACATTTTCAGTGATTGTTCCAAAATTATCTTGCACAATTTGGGAGTCTCCACTACAATATTACTTTTCACCTTTTTGAAGTTCAAGGTAAACTGTTTCGAGGAACGTGTCAAAATAAATAAAATAGAAAAAGAATAATAGACGAAATATAATAGTCATTTGATATTACATAATTTGCGGTGAAGCTATTAATTACATATAAACTTTTATGATCATGTAATCTACAGATTGTTTTAGATTAGGTTATAGGTACCGTAAGGTTTATTTTATATAAATTTTGTAAAGTGGGAAATTCCTGAGAAAATTGCATTATATCAAATGACCATAATGTATTTCGTCCATTATTATTTTTAAATTTAATATATTTTAATACGTACCTACCCCTGTTTAGGTAATAAGTTTATAAAGTATTCTGTAAACTCAGAGAATAAAGCCTAAGGCTACATACAGTAAAGCTTACGTACTAATCATGCTCGTCAGTGTAAATTTTAATAAAGGAAAAGCGGAAAATTATTTCGTAACTTCGCTCACAAATCGTAAGTCTAACTCGACTAGCTATTGAGGCCAGCCATTCGAGTGAGTCCTGGCTTTATTCCTGATTTTACTTGGTAGTTAGTATCGACTATACTTATATAACGCGTCCTTGGAACCGTTGTATTGCGTAATGCCGGCGCGGGATATAGGTCACCATTTCTCCCACACTTATGCGTAGCCTTCAGCTTCGATCTTTATGACTCACGACTAACTCAGCTTTGCTTTACTGTTGTTAATTATAATTAGCAAAAATATTAGCTTAGTAGATTAATACACTATAAGAAACTTTTAATCGCGGTGCTTAGAAAGTACGGTCGAGTTCGTAAACTTCTGATCAAATATTATATAACAATAGAGTCGTGTTCACATATTTTTGATCAAATTTTTGCTCAGAAATTTAAGAACTCGACTGTACATAACTATTACAACGCATTTTTTTTATTTGAGATATAAATAGGAAACTTCTTACTAAAACGTTCCATTTACACCTATTGAGTTATATATTTATTTTTTATTTTATACTTTTTGCAATGTCGGTTCGCACTGGTACCTACACGTCCAAAAAAATGTCGTCGTTTTGAAAAACGACTTTCTGCCAAGTTTCTTGCGGCGCATTCTTCTTGGCAATGATGGTCTTTAAAAAAACCGGCCAAAAGCGTGTCGGACACGCGCCATAGATAGGGTTCCGTAGCCATTACGAAAAAATCAAGAAGTAATATTTTTCTAAGGTTTTAGTATTGTGTACGGAATCTTCCAAATTTCAGTATATTTTATACCTTAGGCTGCTATTTACTCTTAAACTACTAATAATTCTCAAGCAATCTGAGCCGTTATAATTTTCCGTGCAAATTTGATGTACTTACTACCATCCTGAATTTTTTCAAAATTTCCCCCCCAATTGTTTAGATTTTAGAAGGGGGGGGGGTGGTGCTCGATTTTAATGAAAATTTTCACTTTAAAGTGGAATATTTCGCAAACAGATCACTGAATCGAAAAATCGTCTTGGAAACCCCTTAATGGTTTTAAAAGACCCGCCCCACACTGTAGTGTTAGTCGAGAAAAAAAATCACCCCCACTTTACGTCTATGGGAGGTAATCTAAATATTCATGCCAAATTGCAGCTTTCTAGTACTAACGGTCTCTGAGCTTAGTCGTGGACGGACAGACAGACAGGCGGACAGACATGGCGAAACTATAAGGGTTCCTAGTTGACTACGGAACCCTAAAAATTACGTGTAAAAGTGCCCGTTGCGGTCTATTTATTGAATAAATGATTTGAAATTTTTAATTTGAAAAAAATAGCTCTCAGGGACTTTCTGCATACAATCGGACAAGGTCGCCGCTCCAAGCGCGTATCATTGTCTCTATAGTTTACTAAGAAAAATGACAAAGATTAAAGTAGATTAAGTAGATCTAATAATTAAAATAAAACTGGAACTGATTGAACCATTAATCAAAATTAATAAGTACTGTTAAAAAAATACTGTGAACACAAGTGCAAAAAGAAAAGAACTGCATGTGACATTATAATCAATTAAGTAGAGCGTACATACATGCCTACGTATAATTTAATAGAAAAAAAGACGATTTAAAAATTTGTTTGTTTGTTTGTTTATACTCTTTATTGTACAAAAAGGAAAAACAAAAAGGTTACATAAATAAAAGTTGTGTTAAGTACAAAGGCGGACTTATCCCTGCAGGGATCTCTGCCAGTCAACCTTTGAGTGGTAGAGGAGCAATCCAAAAAACAAGGATCGACAAATAGAGCAAAACATTTGAATAAATATAAATGCATATATAAACCTCAAATACCTAACTATATACAATAAATATATAACACATATATAAAACATTAATATATTTATAACTAAATATAAAATAAAATACATAAATACACACATTTACATACAATACATAAATAATACAAGTATAAAGGATAATTACGTAAAATTTATTATCATTATCATTGTTTGACCTCACTAACTGTCTGCCTTTGTAATATGAGGTTATAGTGCAATTTTTTATGCTTGTTGTGATTGGCGCGCAGGAAAGATATTGATTGGCTGATCGTCTAATTTGCTGATTTGCTAATCGTCTGAAACGCGGATCGTTGAAACTCGTATTAACTTGTTGTATATATATTCTCGTTACCTGAGTGTATACTAGGTGCCTACATGTTTTTTAATGCATTTTACTACTGCAAAACTTATTTTGCACATAAATCTTGAATAACTCGCCCGGGCTCGAACTCCCGACTTGTTTCAGAGGCCAATAGATCAAACCATTAGGCTGCCACGACAATAAATTTAGCAGGCATTTTTAATTTTATTCGTACATATAAAGAGCTAAAGAATAATGAGGGATTTAGAAAACAATAATCTGCAGATATACCTACCTAGTCCTTATTTATGCTGTTTACTAAGTTAAAAACTAAGTTGTTCCTTAGTTTCTACAAACGCTTGCTAATCAGAAATGAAAAAGCTATATCTCAAGAGAAGGTGCGATAAGTACGAAGTTAACCCATTTATCACAAGCCCCAAGACGTAAAGGAACTGGGGCTGCGTAACAAACAGAAATGGATGGTATTCAATCAATAAAAAAGTAAGACCATAGGTACAGTAGGTCAAGATAATAACTTACTAAATTACCTTACAATTTTTATTGACAATTCCTAAATTGGAATGAAAACATTAAAGACTGATCGTCATATTCACTTGTCAATCACTATAGTCTAAAGCCGAGTTTAGACTTGCAAAAAAAAAACGTGAAAATTGCATTGCGGCGCTCGATTAAGCTCGTTGGCTTTACGGCCTCGCAATGTAATACAACTGGCACGATTTTTCTTACAAGTCTAACTCGGCTTAATATTTGACGTACAGAAAAACCGACTTCAAAAAAGGAGGTATTTTTTTTTAATATATGTTCGCCGATTACTCAGTCAATTGTGAACCGTCTTCAAAATATTTTTTTTATTCGAAAGGGTACTCTTCTGAAGTGGTCCCATTGTCACCAAGTCAAGATGTGATGATGGGATCCTAGGAAAAATGAGGGCAAACCTCAAATTTTATAGGCACACCTATGGTGCTTTTGGCATTTTTAGCATTAAGATAAGCATTTACATTCAGAAAGTATCATTTGGTAAACTGGACCTGATGAAGAAGACCGTAGACGACCAATGGAACTCGTCAAAGCTAAGTAATGCTCGCTCGTCTATAAACGATCATTATTAATATACCTAGATAAACGACTAAGAAGGAGCTTTAAGTTAATGATTCTTTCGAACTGATTTGATGCTGAAGCCGGAAGGTAGGCAACGGAACTCTGTTTTAAAACAACGTAACTAAGCCGTGTTTGGGCTCCATGGAATCGTTGTACTTTGGCTACGAATCACTTAAAAGTGAGAAATAAAGATTTTTAACAAAAAAGTAAAACCGACTCCAATAAAAATAAAAAAAATAACAAAAAATGGAACCGACTACAACTTACCTTAGTAGGTAAGTATAAGAGCTAGTACTCGAAGTCGGTATCTCAGCACGACCCAGCAGGATGGATTGAAAATTTGAAACCCATAGTATGTAGGTGAGGTAGACGACTATTGTTCCATTCCTGCTGGCTCGTGCTGAGGCACCGACTTCGAGCTAGTAGGTACCTAGTGCTAGAAGAATATTTTCAAGGGTTTTGTAGTCGGTTCCATTTTTTGTAAATTTTTTTTTTGGAGTCGGTTTTACTTTTTTGTTAAAAAAATTCTTTGCACGCTCCATTGTGGCAGATATTAATGCAGGTCACCATCCATTGATTAAATTTATTTGACGGCTAAATGTGATGCCGTCTCTGTTTGTTTTGTTCGAATAGACAGAGACGGCATCACATTTATCCGTCAGTTAAAATTAATCAATGGGTCGTGAAACAGCCCCTTAATCTAAGAAACTTGGAGGCTGCGTTTCGCCCAGAGATGTGTGAGGAATGCTGAGGACACGTTGCGAGGTATGTTTTTGTCATGTCATGGACCAATGGAAACGCTTCATTTACCTATTCTCGCTCAGCACAGCTCTAGTGGTAACAGCTCAGTGGAGTGATGATAGCTAAATGAAGCGTTTCTATTGGTTTATGAAAAACGCATCCTCGCACATGTCAGGTGGAAACACCTCCTCTTCAAGTTCTCTAAAGCGATGGATGAAATTGCAGTTTGCTCTTCTTAAAAAGTATGAATTTTTGTTATTTACGCTTTTTACCTTTTCTGTTATATTTTTTAATTTAATTTGCTAGTGTGTGTACATTTTTGTACATAATAAACAAATACACTTATTTCTATTTAAATAAGAGAGGTTTCAGACTACCGTTTTATTTGCGCGTATAAGCTCGTTATTGGAAGCGCGCACGCGCGTACAGGAGCGGTTTTGTTTTCTTCAAGCGTTGAACACGCAGGAATGCGTGCGTGTGAGCGCGTATATGCCAAAAGCGAGCGTATACGCGCAGAATAAACGCTAGTCTGAAACCGCCCTAAGGCAGTAGGTAGTTTACCTGCTAACAGTGAATGGGCGGGCGATGGTGCGGGCACCGCGCGCGGCCGCACGCTCGGCGGCCGCGATCTCCCGCCGACCCCCTACGGGTGCTCCGCCCTTCTGCCACAAACACCACTATTTTAATCATCATCATCATCATATCAGCCGTAGGACGCCCACTGTTGAACATAGGCCTCCCCCATAGAACCTACAGTTGCCACGGGTCGGAAGCGGCCTGCGTCCACCGTGAACCCGCGGCTTGAACCAGTATACTACGAAGTGCAAATTTCGACCTTCGTATTTTACCGTCACGCTTACGCTAATATTATTTAATACGAGAGTGAGAGGGACGGTACGATACGAAATTCAATTTTAAAATTTCGTAGTAGCCCCACAGATAAAATGCGTTTTAGTGGTAGCACCACATTTAATGACAGCATTTTTTTAAATACTTTCCGAGTTAGTTAATCCCACGTTAATACGATTCATTCGCTAATCTATTTTTAGGTTTTTTTTAATTATGCGGTTATTGCGATGATTAGTAGCGTAAATAGGTGGTAATAAATGACAAGGTAGATGTTAAGCCCCATAGGACCCTTTGAAATTATTGAGTGAAGGTATGATTTGTTTCAGAAAAATCGAGGAACGATTCGATAGAATGATGAAGTGAATGACTTTTGACGCAGTAAATTAAGAACAAAAAAGAATATTCCTCTTATACTATAGTCTGATTAACTATAGTCTTGTAAATTATGTTTTAATTTTTTTTACTTATAATTGGGTTAATACCTATTTTAGTAAACGTAAGGCAGCTCTAAAGATGGCACTAGTATCATCCAGGTGTTAGGACATAAACGTCTATGCTGTCCGACGTCTTGCCTGTGTGTGTTGTTAGTCCTGTTACGTTTAATGCAGAAGACATATAAATATATACGAATCCCGTACCACTCTGGCTTGTCAACAAGCCTATATATGTATGCAGCTACAGCTATACCACGCTATACGTTAAAATTACAGTTTCTGATTAAAATAATAAATTAAAAATAAAAAAAAACTATCTTAAACGCAATATTTCAGGAATAATTGCATATTGGTTACATGGAACTAGTTTACAATCATTGGATGAAAAAAAAAGAAAACTTAATGAAATTATCTAAATGCAATTTAAATAATAACAGGAATAATATATTACGGTTTTTATAATTCATTTTATAATGTAAACAAAATATTTCTTAGGAAAATAAAATTATAACGAACCAAAAAAAAAACAGTACTTAATGTCAAAAAAATTTTGGTTTGCTTGGGGTTTTGTAAGATTTTTTATAGCATTGTCTGCGTACACACTCAAAGACATTGAAAATCTATAAAAATGCTGTAACTTTTAGTATTATTGCGCAACGCTTGGCAGTTAACTGAGTCAGTTAACTTACGACCTTCTGTCTGGCGGTTTATATACCTTCTACATGTCTAGCACTAGATCGAAGGTCAACCTCAACCGTCATTAAAACGTGGATAAGATCCGTAACCACTGGCTGAATAAATAGTCAAAGAAAACCCTAGCTTCCGTACAAAAATTACGGGTAGAAAGCATAGCATATTGTTGACTTTGAAATTTTTATGTAGCACGCTATGCTATGTACTCTCAAATCTTGACTAATTATGAAATTGTATGCACAATGCATAGAAGTAGTATGTACTTATAACTCTTTATTCTATATAAAAAAAACATAAGTCACCTTCATCTCCATAAAAATAAATTTGGATGTCACTTTTATTCCTGAACAAATTTGGTTGGGTTCTTGATGTTAACAGGTCTCAACTAGATCGACAGTAACCTACTGATTCTTGACTCCTCTTACACACACACACAAACATCACGCCTGTATTCCCAAATGAGGTAGGCAGAGCACACGAAACGTTACCGCTTCGGAGCCACTTTTAGCAATTTTAGGTTTTAAGCTTGACAAAAACGGTACAATAGTGACAGGTTGCTAGCCTGTCGCCTACGGTATATCTTAACCTGTATCCTCAGTCGCCTCTTACGACGTCCACGGAAGAAATGGAGGTGTCTTGATAGTTTATAAATTATGCGGAGGCCAATTAATTACTTTACACACTAGTTATAAATTTAACCACCTCGGAAGTATGACCTTTACAACTAAAAAAGAATTTTGAAATTCGGCCCACAATTGGCGGAGTTATCGCGTAACAAACATCCAATAAAAACATACACTCGAATTAAGAACCTCCTCCTTTTTTGAAGTCGGTTAATAAGGCCCACGCTATACATGCCTGTAGCTTGCACATTTTTGTGCAAATAAGTATCTGGCGCACGTACTTCAAACTTGTAAGTTACTTGCACGAAAATGTGCGAGTGCGAGCTATAGCCATGCCATTTAACGTAGGTATATTTCAGGCCTAAGGCCCACATAGTACCTACATGCCTATAGCCTGCACATTTTTTTGTAAGTAGGTGGAACACATTCGTCAAACTTCACACAAATGTGACACAAGCATACAAGTTACTTTGACGAAAATGTACAAACAAACTAAAGACTTTTTCCGGCCCAATACATGTAAGGAGGAGTCTCGCTCTATTTTATCACTTGTCGCTCATACACCGTACGTCCCGTAAGGAAAGAGACACGATATAATACGGACGGAGCAACGTGAAAGAAAACGGCGCGCCGTGCTTGTACAGTCACCAGCACCAATATCTGACACAACAAGCGTTCATAAATATCTGATACGACTCTATTTCTAGAGCCAGAAGGACGTGTCAGATATTTTTTCACGCTCCGCTGTAGCAGATATTAATGCTGGTGACTGTACACTGTGGCTTAATGTTCGCGTTCGTTTGTTTACCTGACGTCCGCGAGAGCAGTGTGGCCGCGGCTACCAGAGAGATGAAAGTTAGCTCGTGTTCGCTGATAGGGACAGCCAGCAAATGGGCGAGATTTTTCATGTCCGACCTGAAACCAATAGAGCGAGGTTAAGTAAGGTAGAGCAGGAGAGTACTTATGCCATGTAAATTGGCTACGCTCGTGTCAGTGGAGGAATTCGATTCTTTCTTGTTTTATATGAAACTAGCTGTTGCCGCGGCTTCGCCTTTGTTCCAGTTGTATTTCTGTTTCGTATTTGAGTGAGTCAACTGGTGGAAATTGAGTAACATGACCCCCAATAGGAAGACACTAGAGGATATCATGCAGATGCATTGCCAGCTTAGAGGGATATGGTATATGGTATTATATCTCATGTATCAGTTATTATACGAACAGTATTACTATCTCCTCTCCGTAACACAGAAGCGCAGGTACTGCTGATTGGCGGCAGAATTAGCAAATAATATGGCGGTAGCGATCCTGGCAAATCTTGCACAAGGTCCTTAAACTCGCAGTTCAGTTGACTGTTTAACTTCGTTATGAGGAGGAAAAGATTGTTATGTAAATAATAAAAATAAATTAACTAACTATAAAAAAACTCTACTTTCTGCATGCATATTGATGTTATTACAAAATACCGAATAGAAGTTAATTTTCCGAGGTTCGTTACCCAAAACAAGCACGCGAAGCCGACTCCATTAAGTTTGCGGTAATTTCAATAATAACAGCCAAACCCCACCACGTAATTAAGACTAAGTAATTTTCGGCTTTATAATCTGCACCTACGTAATTGAAAGTATCATATTATTTTTTAATCTATTTAAAAGCAAAGACACGTCATTTCAATGTGGTTTTTAATCGTTTCGTAGGAAAATTCCCATCTAACAATGCTTTGATAGTAAGAGCTATGTATACAATACACAATAGAGATGTGCCAATTAGTCGGTAAAGCTGACAATCTATCCATCTATCTATCCAGCCACTATCGTAGTCGGCGATTAGTCGGTGACTATTCGGCAAAGAGCGCCTTATTTCTTTGAACTTGGCTGGACACGCTTTCTCGCGCCTAGATACCAACCTCCTTTCACAAGATGTAATATTAAAGTTAGGTACCTTACCTACCTATTGTAAGCCGGGGTGACTGAGAACTGAGGGGCGAGTTAGAAAAGTTATATGACGACGAACTTGCTCATTGTTATTCGTGCTTGCTGCTCCCTGCCGATGTCTGGTACGGGAACACATTCTACTTGTTTACGGACCTCTACATTCACCACATACGGACAATATCAATTTTCATCATCATCATCATCATCATCATCATCCTAGCCACACGCGTCCCACTGCTGGGCAGAGGCCTCCTTTCAAAATGAGAAATGCTAATTGGGAACTTCACACACTCACCATTGAATTGCTTCGTAGGTATGTGCAGTCTCCCTCACGATGATTGCCTTCAACGTAAAGCTCGTACTAAATTTCAATTGTGCACATGAATACAAAAATGAAAAAAAAGTCTTTACTTTTTTATTTCAGAAAAACACAAACATATTAAAACATCTGAAATTCACATTGAAATCCCTTATCCATTATTATGTAAGCATTAAAAGTCTATAATACAATGAAGCTAACTCAAATTAAGAGCCTTTCTTGATTTCGGATAAAAACAAGAGCATTTTTTATTGGTCTGGAGCTGCTGGGAGAATCCACAGGAGAGCTTCTGCCCCTTCCGACCTTGACCTATATACAGCAGTTCCTTCTAAATGCTCATTATATGGATCGCTGTAAGGTCCACATTGCGTCCTTATTCTTTAGCCACGAGTAAACATAGATAATGAAATTAAAGCGTGAACGCTATAGAGAACTAGCGAATAAACATTTTAGGTATGTTTAGATGTGATAGGTACCTATCCCACTTAATATTATAAACGAGAAGGTTGTAAGTCTGTTTATTTATTGGTTACCTTTTCACGTATAAACTACTTAACCAATTTAGATGAAATTGGCTGTATGGGGTTTGAGTCCCGGGGAAGGACATTAAGATAGTTTTTTACTCGGAAAATTGCATAATTCCCGCGTGATATTGTTAAACGAATTCTACGCGGACGGACTCGCGGGCAACAGCTAGTAATACAATATGTTTCACTTAAACTGAACATGATTGGTCTTTAATTTTTTTATTCATCATCGTCATCATCATCCCAGCCTATATCTGTGTCCCCTACTGAACACAGGCCTCCTCTCCGAATGAGTGGGCTTGAGCCGTAATTCCCACGCGGGATCAGTACGGATAATTTTTATTACAAGCTTTTATTTATCTTATTCTCTCTTGTTCTTGTCAAATCGAATTTCACTCACTTCTGGTGACCGGGGATTGACACGAAATTTGGTACTGATTGTTCAGTTTGGATTACAAAGCAAGTATAAAGTGCTTAAGCCGACCGAGACGAGTCGATAGAAAAAGCAATAATGTAGTATAATATAATAATAAATATCACAAGACACTTGACACCAATAGATATAGTCCCAAAATACCTAAGCAAAAGGTTGTGTTATGGGTACCTACTAGCCAACGCAAAAAAATAATTAAGTAGATATAATTTTTCATTAAAATATCTGCCACGACCTCGAGCTTCGTAGTCAAGTTCTCTAACCCAGTGTTTTTCAAACTTTTTCAGAACGCGAGCGACCCCCCCTTGGTTTGAAAAATATTTGGCAACCCCCTGCCTATTTAGGTACTAACAGTTATTTTTATTAACCCACGTTGATAATAAAAACATTGAATAATCATACACAATAACGGTGAGAGTATTTTGTAGATACCGCGACCTCCTCAAGGGGCACAGTTTTAAAAACACTGCTCTAACCATTGGATTATCCGGTCGTCAACGGAATGCTACTCGTTTTATTTTTCCGAGCAACGTGGCATCTAAATAAGGGGGGTAGGATAAGGGATATGTACCGTATATAGTGCTAAGGGTAGGATATGTACCTACCGTATATAGTGCTTAGGGTACGGTCTAGATCGCGCGCGGTTCGTTGGCCGCTACGCCCGGCGAGCGCGCGCGCTGCTGTGTCCCTTGTCGCGCGCACCACATCTGCATCAGTTGTGCTGCCTCTGGAACAATATTTAAGCCTTAAGCTGCGTCCACATTTGTATCATTTTTTCGTATTGTATCCATCGCGTTGCACCGACGCGTATCAAGATCGCTAGTGTGGACGCAAAAACGGCGCGATCATGCGGCGCGCCGTATCTGATCGCTCGAGATCGATGTTGATACACGTAGATACATGATGTTGATATACTATACCCTGCGCACTGGCGATCGGATACGGGTATCAAGATCGGTAAGTATGGACGTGTTTTGATACTGTATCACGATACGAAGTTATGATTTGATACGCGATACGCCGTGATCGCTCTCGAGGCAGGTTTTTCCGATCATCAAAGGGGATACGGATAGCGTCCACACTTAATGATACGGCGTTATAATACAATACGCTGCTACGCTACGGTTAGCATGTACGTATTTTTTCACGCGACGCTGATGGGGAGGCACGGTGTGCCTAAAGTGATCGTCCATGCTTAAGATACGCGAGCTCGACACGATACGCGTGATCGTGATCGGCAAAATGATACAAATGTGGACCCAGCTTTAAGTATTTAAGTATAAGTACTAGTCAAGTTCTCGAATGGAGACCGCGGATCGGCAAGCGCAGCGTAGGACGTCCACCAACAAGATGGACGGATGACCTGAGGGCCAATTGTGTACTCGCGATCACAATCAAATGACAGTTTTTGTATGCGCAAACTGTCATTTGAAATGTGTCAGAAACATTACGCAATAGACCCTCTGGTTAAAGCGGCGGAGGTTCACGGTAGATGCAGGCCACTTCCAACAGAAGCAACTAGAGGTCTATGGGGGAGGCCTATGTCCAACAGCGACAGTCCTACAGCTGATATGATGATGATGACTATTCAAAAGGGCTAATTAAAAATACGTTCACGTTTTTATCAGAACTGATTTAATTGAATGAAAAGTATTTGTATTTTGTAAGGTTTGTTATATTATATTAATAACACCATTTTTTGACATGGATGTCATAATAATAAATAAATAAATACATTTTTAAGAATTTTCGTTTTAACTATGAAACTCTATGGTCCCTATATTCTTTTAGGTGTACATATTTGTGTGAATAAAAGTAAGTCATAGTATAGCCTATTTTTCTTTAGGTAGTATGACCTATGGTCTCCTAAGGAGACGAACGTGGGTTCGAATCTGAACCAGCTTTGTTCGGTGCCAAATTTACATTTTAAATTTACCATTTACATTAACGAAAACAACAAATTAAAGATTTTTACCAGCGCATCAATTAGCATTTCGATGCTAAAAATAGCGGAGTTTATCTAAACATTGGAAATCCGAAACAAACAAAAAACCGGCCAATAGCGTCTCGGACACGCCCGAAATAGGGTTCCGTAGCCATTACGAAAAAATTAAGTAATATTTTTCTAAGGATTTCGTTTTTGTACGGAATATTCCAAGTTTACCTTAGGCTGCTATTTACTCAACTATTAATAATTCTCAAGAAAAATTAACCGTTATAGTTTTCCTTGTAAGTTTGATATACCTACTACGATCCTGATTTTTTTTTAATTTTACCACAAACTGGTTTAGATTTTAGAGGGGGGACGCTCGATTTTAATGAAAATTTGCACTTTAAAGTTGAGTATTTTGCAAACACATCATTGAATCGAAAAATCGTTAGCAACCCCTAATGGTTTTAAAAGACCTATCCAACGATACCCCACACTACATAGTTGGATGAGAAAAAAAAACACCCCCACTTTACATCTATGGGAGGTAATCCAAAAAAAAATATTTTTTATTTTTTTATTGTACCATTTTGTCGGCATAGTTTACATATATATTCGTGCAAAATAACAGCTTTCTAGCATTGATATTCCCTGCATGAGCAAAGCCGCGGACGGACAGACAGACATGGCGAAACTATAAGGGCTCCGTTTTTGCCGTTTCAGCTCGCGGTAGTTTTTCTAAAAATACTTATCAATTTGTTTTACGTAACAACATCTTTAAATCCTACGCCCGGCTTTAATTTCAATTACTTGGAAATATTTGAAACAAATAATGCAATCCTTTAACATATAAATAAGTATCCTCTGACTCTCTCGCTTTATGTAAACAGATAAATACTCGTAAATATAGGCCGGCGAGAATAACAATAAAATTCTGGTCATAAAATGCCATCACGTTTATAGGACACTAGATATTTTACTACAGTAAACTTATAAATATTAAAATTATATTGTTGTACTAGTATTTACACACGCGTAAATCATCCAGCAGCTGAATTAAAATTTCGGGATTTTTTAAATTCTCGCGGGATTCCCGAAAATTAAATCGTGGTTTTCATTGACGTTACATTAAAAACAATCATGTCAAATTTCATGGCTCTGCTCTAAGCCCAGCGGTTGTTGTTTCGAGATTTTATCCCTATCCCGTCGGAATATCAGAATGAAATGTAGCCTATGTTTTATTCCAGATGTCCAGCTATCTACATACCAAATTTCATCCAAATTCGTAAAGCCATTTCAGCGTGAAGGAGTAACAAACATACTCACTCACAAACTGTCGCACTTTTCCACTTTTGGTCCTTGTTACCCACTCATGAGTATTTTCTTTCTTTAACTAATGGTTTCTTTAGCTGATGATGATGAGGATATAGGTTAAGGTATACCGTAGGCGACAGGCTAGCAACCTGTCACTATTGTACCGTTTTTGTCAAACTTAAAACCTAAAATTGCTAAAAGTGGCTCCGAAGCGGTAACGTTTCGTGTGCTCTGCCTACCCCATTTGGGAATACAGGCGTGATGTTTGTGTGTGTGTGTGTGTGTGTGTGTGTGTGTGTGTGTGTGTGTGTGTGTGTGTGTGTGTGTTCTTTAGCTGATGAAACGAGTCTTATGTGAGATTTTATTTGCGATTTTTGTCTTCATTCCTTGGAATCGAACATTTAGATAGCTTATATATTTTAGTTCTTTATCTAAAACACTTTCATCCGTGTCGTTTCGGGTCATTGACCGGGTTGGGGTCGGGCGCTCTCCACGTAGAAGGTATTATGTAGCATACGAGTACGTGTAATGAAGAAAAGGTTGGTCAATTTTCAACATGTCCCTTGAAACTTTTATCACATATGACCCTTCGGACAATCTGTCTGATTACGTACGAACTCGCGATGTAGAGGAATATAAAATTGATGAAGTACTTAGATATGCGGTGAATAAAGTTGAAAAAAAAATCCAGTTTTGTTTACTTTTATCGACCTCATAACTATTATATTTCAAAAGTTATCGATCAAATCATAACGTTAATTCTGCTAGTAGGACGTCAAAGACTCTTTTGCATGTCACTTTTTAACCAACGCTTTAAGAAAGACCATCATCAAAAAAATTCGCCGCAAGAAACTTGACAGAAAGTCATTATTTCTCTAGGGTTCTAACAATTACTTGAATTAAGTACTTAATCATGACTAATGTATGTAGTGGTAGATTTTTTTTGACATTCATAAGTGCTTGTTATAGCCTAAATTGAATACTTAAAGATATTTTGACTTTGTCTTAAAAATTACCTCGACATTTCGACCACATTGCAGCAGCCATGATCACAGTTTATTATGATAAAGTTCAAATATTTGATTGACCTGTTTGATTGAATATAAGTTATAATGTAGCTAGAAACGTGTCTTTCTTCGAATGGTTCATTGACACTAAAACGACTATTAAAATAAAAGATAAGCAGTTGAGCTTGTCAATGCATTAGTGATATAATTAGAATTTTTATCTTAATGTAGGTATCGCTGCATGGCTTGCGTATTGTTTCATAGTACCTTGAATAAAGTTAAAATACTAATATTGTTAGGTCCCTACTTATTCTATTATCATTGATACGAATACTAAATAGTCAACTATAACTTACATACAACAAAGCAAAACAGTAGGTACGGAACGTTTTTAGATGTATACATTTATTATCCCTATATACTATAACCTTACCTCTTTTTCGTTAACTATATTTTAGTACGGAAACCTATTTTTTTTCTGTTAATATATACATATAGCCTATGGGCACTTTGGAATAATTAAGCATTCTAATAGTGAAAGATTTTTTAAATTCAGTCCAGTTGTTTTTAAGTTAATTCGTATATTAGTATATAGTATATATAGTATAGATACTGAACGGCAAAAAATCTGGCCATGAAATATATGCAGTAATAGGCAATTTTGTATGTAGAGTGGGCCAAATTTTGTGCCCCTGTGTATAATAGGTACCTAACGTGTCCGTATAAACAAATTGACGTTCCAAATTAGAAAAGTGACCAATTCTGTGCACTATTACATTGAACAGGTCCTTTTCAGCTATAATCCTTTCGGGTTTTTTTCTTCTGATTTAATATTTCGGTGGTTGA
This sequence comes from Choristoneura fumiferana, assembly GCF_025370935.1. Taxonomy (NCBI): domain Eukaryota; kingdom Metazoa; phylum Arthropoda; class Insecta; order Lepidoptera; family Tortricidae; genus Choristoneura; species Choristoneura fumiferana. The sequence goes on from NC_133492.1 coordinate 7,392,202, forward strand.
AAATCACCATTGAAATTGACCTAAGCATCATTTTGTGAATTTGAAACATATTACCGACGGAGAAAAATTCACCGATTTCGAACAAATATAACTCAATATCTCCAAAAATGACGATTGAATCAATTGATTAGTCTTTCAACCGTCAATGAAATTTTTCAATATTTTGTTTCAACAACAGAAGTAAGTAAAAAAATAAGACCTTACTGTTAGGTAAACGGAAACATTGAACACGCGATAAAAATGAGACGGCAGAATGTGATTACACTTTGGTGGTATTATCATTCATACGCGTGACTGGCAAATTGTTTGGTTTTACTCACAATACTTAAATAAGTTGTCATCCGGCGTTTTCTTGCAAGACTTCGATGATTCAGCATGTACTTCAATGATGCTGAGAAAACAGCCGATTATTATCACATATTTTTTTATTTATTGGATATGTAGACTTTTCTAATTGATATCACATGGCCATCGTTCATTCTTATCAAATTTAACACAATAATTACTTGGAAACTCTCCTTGATTAGATTTAAAGGTAGATACAGCATCAGCATTGATAGAGTTCAAGAGAATCTGCAGTGGTTGGCAAAGTCGAGATGCTATAAAATTATAATGATCTCAATGATGATGATGATGTATCAGTTCTTATGCAATAAGGTTTGCATGGCTAGAGAAATGTCCCAGCTGGAACATTTATGACCTCTAAATCGCCACCTTTAACTTCAATATTTTTTTTAACTAAAGAGATTAAAGTCACATTGCTTTCGACCATGTTAATACTTTTGGGTTATTTCAGACCTAAATTTTCAGACATTATAACGCGGAGCCTTTAAAAGAACACACCCATAAATAATAACTATATAAACCAATCCTAAAAATGAATGAAACAATATCTCCGTTGTCTATTTAGAATGATCTGGGCTGCATTATCTGCCCGAGAGTCTGGAAGCTATTCACGGCCGGCGGCGGCGAGTCTGTTGTTTCCCGCATTTGACTGAACGCGAAACGAGCCACAGTGACAACGTAAAGCCACTATCTGGAAGATTTCAATAGACGCTGAGTGGCTGAAAGCGAGATGGAATATGAAAAAGTACCAGCTATATTAGGACTTTCTTGAAAAGTAAAATATCTCTGATGAGGGGACAAAGATGATTTGATTTCTTTACTTTAAAAAGAATTGATTTGCATTTAAATATAAAATTATCATATTTTTTATAGTAACAAAAACAAAACAAAAAGAACTAACCTAAGACAACTCAACTAAATATGAACCTAACATTAAAGTTATAAAAAGAAAACCCTTCTAAAAGATCTGCCTGTGGCAAGGTTCCCATGACACTGGCGGCATTGTCCCTTTGGAATGCAAGAGAGATCTGCTGGGATAGGTACGCGTCAGCTCTTGACAACCGAAATGACCGGGATGACAGGGCCCTTACAAAAAAAATTAAAGTCAATTGCAAAGCCTATTTCGTTCGATGATGTAAGTAGTTACCTAATTTTGGTCTTTGTCGATTTGTAATATCGTGTTACGATTACGACTCTATATAAACAGCATCCAGTAATGTTTAGTATTGTTATTGAATAAAGTAACTTTAGATTATGTGCTCGTCTATTTCAAACAGTTCAGAGACCTGTAATAAACATCGTTGGTGAAGTCTGTTTATAATTCCGAGTTAGAGGCAACAGTAGTCGCGGGGTGAACAAACTCTGGATCGATACCTACCGCGGACCAAGCGCCTCGGGAAAATCGTCCGATGCAAATACTCGTGAACGATATGACGAGAGAAATGAAACTATTTGCCTCTTTGAACATGAAACTACCGTGAGACTCACTCATATTTAGTAAAATAAACCCGCATAATTCACGTCTTAAATAGAGTTTAGCTCGACATGATTCGGGCTTATTTGTAGCCCTTCCTCTGCTCGACGAAACTACTACCGGCACACAACTACCCACGTTTCCATCGTCAGTTTTGCTATTACCGTCAAATGTAGGGTAGCACAGAGCACTAATAACAGCCCTCCGTAAAGGTAGGTTCACACCACTCGTTGACACAGACACAGTACGAGTATTCAACACGCTTTCCAACTCGGTGGTACCGACAAGCCACTTACCGGTTAATTTAAGACGTGTGTTATCCGGAATTCACCTGTGTCAATGTTAACTAATCAACCATTGACGAGTCAGCACTTTCCGATACACAATATTGGGAAGAATATAGAATAAGAATGGTTAATAGCTGACTAGAGTTTACCCGCGGCTTCGCACGCCTAAACTATTCGATCTGGTACAATTGAAATTCTGGGATTTTATAAAATTCCCCTAGGAATTCCCAAAATTTATGTCGTGGTCTTCATTGGGATTGTGTTGAGAACAACTGTCCAAAGACTCTAAGCCCACCGGTTGTTATTTCGAGATTTTATCCCTATCCCGTGGCGATATGAGGATAAAAAGTAGCCTATATGTTATTCCAGATGTCCAGCTATCTATATATACTAAATTTTAAGTGACGATAGTTACAGATTCCGCTATATAACTTACTATCTTTTGCCCGCGACTTCGTCCAAGTTTACTTTAGTTATCAGGGCATATGTTTTAATTAACCCCCGTTATAATTGTGATATTTGTATCTGTGTGCATAGCGAAGTACACGAAGTAAACGATAGGTAACAGTTTACTAAATTACTTCGCTATAAACCACATTTTTTACCAGTTTTGAAGCCAGTTCATGAAAAGTTTTATGCAAAGCACGAGAGTAAATTAATTATCTCGTGTGTTTCCGGCGAAAACCGAATCTTACTTTAGAACCCGAAGTATATATAATCGAAATTGCACTGTACATAATATTTTGTAAATTAAGTAAAAGATAAATAAGAACGGATAATGTCGGATAATCACACAAAAATTACGCTTATATACTCAGCGGCAAAAAATTTGGCCCACCCTTCATACAAAATTACCAATTCTGCATAAATTTGAGGGCCAGATTTTTTGCCGCTCAGTATATTAATATTATTGATTTTATTATGCACAACCCGATGAGTAATTTTCAAGTTAGGTACCTACTGTATAATTATTTGCAAATTTATTTCAAACATCATTTTAAATATCAATTTCATTTCCACATTTTAGGTGTACATTTTGTATGAAAAACCCCCCTCCCCTATTGAAGTCGCCAACACCTTACGGATCATTTTAAATTGTGACCAGCCATATTTTTAGTCTAGAAATAAGGAAGTCTCATAAAAACTCCCCTCTTACAAGTCGAAAGGTACTTCTTCTTTCTTTATCTTTGCCTACGCAGATCATTTTTATTTTTAATAAGGACCCTGTAAGCATACCAATTTTCATAATGCTATAAGTCCAGAAATGAGAAAATTTCCATACAAACTTTACCCCCCATTTTACCTCTTTAGGGGTAATTTTATCCATTTCACCTACACAGATAATTTTTAATTCTAATTGAGAACTTGTATACCTATTTTCATACTTCTAAGTCCAGAAATGAGAAAATTCCATATAAACTTCACCCCTATTAGGGGATGAATTTCTAAAAATCCTTTCTTAGTGCTCACTTACATTATAAAAAGAACTCCTGTACCAAATTTCAAGTTTCTAGGCGGCCCAATGGTTTGGGCTGTGCGTTGATTATATATATATAGATTAATACTCGTAGAATCACTCATAAAATAGTAACTACCTAGACTAGAGCTATTCTTGCTCGTGGTTATTGGAATAACATAGACTAGCCATGGCTTCGCTCGCGTTAAACATAAGAGAAGTTGTTTTTTTGCAACGATTTAATTTTTAGGAATTCTCACAGGATTTTTGTAATATCCTAGCTAGAGTTTCAATTCCAATTGCTCCGGCATTTGCATTGAAATGTCTCTCATGTCATGTCTCTAAAATTACCATTTGAAATTTTAATCCTGATCTCATGAGAATATCAGGATAAAATGTAGCTTAATATATTCATCCAGACATCTACTAGTAGCTAGCTATCGGTGTATTACTGTCTTCTAAATCTGTTCAGCCGTTTTAACCTGAACAAATAACAAATACTCCTATGCATTCATATGATACTCACAAACTTTCGCATTTATAATATGAGCATGATTATCGCAAATTATTTGAAGAACTTTGCTGGAGTTTTTCGTATTTTTTTTTTTATTTTTTTTTATTATTTACCAGAAAAATAACAACCGTGTAAGATTGAATATACCTACCTATACAATGAGACAATGATATGTATCTACCTAAAATATTGACAAACTATCATCAACATCCCAGCCTATACGTCCCACCGCTGGGCACAGGCCTCCTCCCAGAATGAGAGGGCTAATATATAAATAAGGATATTTTTAGTTATTTTTTATTAATGTATTGTATTTCCTCATTTATTATTTACAAAAAAATATACAAAGAAGCATTCTAAAAATAGTACGCATGTGACGCGTAGCGACTTGTGACACGGAATCTATACAAAATATACACACGTTTTGTTAACTTTTTATTTTACCTTTAATTTTACTTTAAATTTTTGTTTTCCACTTGCAAGGACCTCGAGCTAGATTAAAAAATTAAACTTGGTTTAAACATTGAGTTCTATACAAAGTGGCCTAATGGCCATGGTATTAATGGATGATTAATATCATCCATACATATAAAGATATCGTAATCTAACCAATATACTTAGTAAATAAAAAAGTTCGTGTGTCTCTACGTAAGCACCTACTCTTTCAGGCAAAAGTTTTTTTACGTTTGAAATTTACCACGAGCTTTACGGTGAAGGAAAACATCGTAAGGAAACCTGCACAAACCTGCGACGCAATTCAATGCTGTGTGTGAAGTTTCCAATGGAGGCCTGTATCCTGTGGGTCGTATTGGCTGGGATGATGATATAGACCAGGGTTTCTCAAACTTCTGGCTCCACGTACCCCTGTTAAAGCTTCTAGACGACAGCGAACCCCTACCTCCCAATAATTTACAACAGTAGTAGCCACTGTTGCACTACCTTCTGTTAATTTCCTGTGATAATATGTGACAGAAGATGTGTATGGTGCTGTTTCTGTTTATTTTGTTTGATTAAACAGAGGCGTTACAGGTATCGTCACTACTCTGAAAAAAACTCGTATCTTATCGTATCGTTGACCCTTGAAATAATGGTCTTAAACTATCAATTTTGTACTAGATATGAGCTTTTTAAAAGTACTGACGATATGTCACATAAAATAACACTTAAACAAGCTCTTAATCTAAGTTAAGCTTACACTGATTCGGTTTTTTATTTGATTTACGTTCTAGGCACAAGATTCATTTTAAATCCTCCAAGAGGCGACAGGACAACTCGCTGAGCATTGTAGACAAAGTCCCTGCGCGTGTGCGCTGTGGGCTCCAATCGGAATTTCTGCAGCAATTTCACTACGCATACACGACTCTGCACCTTAGCGAACCGCATGCCGATGCAATTCCTAGGGCCAATCCCGAACGGCAAGTACACGGCCGAATGCCTGTTCGCCGAATTTAAAGCATTAAACCTCTCTGGATCAAACTTAGTAGGATTTGGCCAGTATTTTTCATCATTATGTATGCCATTCACTGACACCAGAATAGTTTGTCCTTTCTTCAAAGTAATATCGGTTCCAGGAATTTCATAGTCCACAGTAACGTTTCGCTGAAGTGGATCTACAATTGGATACATTCGAAGAGTCTCATCAAAAACGTTTTCTAAATACGACATCTCTTTCAGAGCGTCGTATGTTATCTTATTATCATGTCGCTTAAGTACCTCTGTGATTTCTGCAGCTACTTTCTCCTGAATGTCAGGGTTCAATGCAAGCTGATACAACATGAAGATCATGGTAGTGGCACTGGTTTCGTACCCCGCCACGTAGAACACAAATGCTTGTGCGGCAATCAAACTTTCCGTCAACTCTAAGGTTCTTTCTTTTTCGTCCTCAGTTCTTTTGGTTCCATGCAATTGTTTGATTTGTCTCATTTCTAGAATCAAATCCATGAAGTCTTTTCTATTTGTTGGCATCCCATTTCTAGCAGTTATAATTTGGTCAACCAAGCCAAAGAAAAATGATTTAACTTCAGCCGGAAATAGAGAGCCCCCGAATTTTTTTAAAATCCCAGGCATCATCATATCCAACTCATGGGCAAAATTGGTACTGAATACTTTTTTGTCGATCCTTTTCATTGTTTCTAGTGTCTCGCTCTCTTTCGTCGTGTCTATGTCCAAGCCGAAAGCGCAAGCCGCAATGGTCGTCATAGTAAACTTCTGAACAAGTTGATACATTTCTTGTTCGGGATGCTTTTGCGAAATTTGTTCAACGTGGTCGATGAAGTTGTCAGCTCTCTCAGTAATCAAATAGAGCATGTTCTTTAATTTGCCAGAAGTAAAAAGCGGAGTGAACTTGTTTCTTAAAATCCTCCAAGTGTCAGCGTCGGCATGAAATAGGTTGGCCCCCAAGCCTTCTTTGCTAAATTCAATTCCACGGTCAACAAAAAAGTCAAAATCTTTGATCATGATTTGTTTTATGATATCCGGGTCTCGGATCAACAGGTTTGGTGTAGTCATCCTGTATACTCCGACAACTTTTTCATTTGGAAATTGATCGTATATCTTCTTCATCACAACCATTATGGGAGCTCTTCTCAAAGTCGACTCCATAATGTTGCCGAACAAAGGAACAGGTGTAGGTCCCGCAACATTGCGGTCTTTCCAATAGGAGAGAGTTCTCGTGAAAAAATGATATAAGCCATAGGCAATGGTTACCAATCCCACGAATATATACGAGACAGTCATTTTAGTGACACTATTGACTTGAACACTTTTATTGTACTGTTGTAGTTTGATTGCTGCCTGCTTATTTATACAATTATGTGTTTATATAGCGTGATGATGACAAAACGGCTTCTTGCTTTGTTGACAGTAATTTAAGTTGAAAACAAACTAATTAACTGTTTGTTTAAGGTTAAATCATAATTAGGAATTAAATAAGCATGATTTGCAGGAATATAAAATTAGTGATAATAGTTATTTGTGCAACAAGAGAGCAAAATTGATTTTTGTTGCGAGTGTTGATTTTGAATCCCGAGTAAGCGAAGGATTCTATAATTGAATCACGAGCGTCAGCGAGTGATTCTAGTTTAAAATCCTGAGAACAGCAAGGGATTCAAACACACGAGATGCAAAAAAACTTTGGTATCGTGTGACACATACAATTTTTCACCTCAGCAGCGAGAACATAATATAAATGTAACATAAGAATAAAATCACATATACCTACTTACCTGTTTACAAAACAAACACATTTTTTTTAAATAGAATCCGATTATTAAGAAACAAATATAATAATAACATTTAAACCATAAAAAAGTGTCCAGTAGATACAATACAAATCTCATACTCATAACAAGCATTGTAAGAACTTCTTGTACTAATGTCACACTTATTTTTTAATACTGCAAAAAGCCTCATCTTGGAAAGGTTGAATAATAAACGTATAATTTATTATAAATGTTATTGAAACCTTTAAATATGAATTTTATTAAGATTTACAAATTATATATCATAAACATAAATAGATTTGTTAAAAATTCATTCAATTTAACAAATATTTATTCCAACTGTAGAGGCAGTATACGGAATTCTTTTATAAAAAAAAAAACAAGAGAAGCGGCTTTCGTGCAACGAGGTTGCATACTTTATTAAAAGATCGGGAAAATTTACATTTTGGAAATATTTCGTTGTCATGTAATTTATTAGGTATATTTTTGATACCAAAAATTCAATTTAAGATATGTAATCAACACATTTGATCTTATCTCTCGCTTTTTTCGTGTTGAAATGACAGATAAAAGTAAAGTTCAAATCCTCTTTGGTTAAAATATTTGGAATTCAGTGAGTAGACCCAACACTGTACTCAGCATTTAAAAAAATAATTAAAAAGTTACTTTGTCTCACGGAGTGAGCAAAATGCGATTTTGCTCACTGATTTCTCATAGCAAAACCTGCCTGTTTGAGGTGCTGAGGTGAAAAATATTTTATAACGTTTTTTATTACATCAAATAATGTCAAATTAAGAGTTATGTTATGAGTTACAAATTCAGTTAGTTAACACCGATTGATTTTGTAGAGCGAAGGAATCATCTGAAAAAAAATCACACAGTCAATCGATTTTCAATTTTATATTATTAGGTCAGTCAGGTAGATTGGAGGGTAAATAAAAAGAATGACTGTAAAACCCATGTTCTTACCTAACTGTCAGGAATAGGGAATCACAATTAACTGGGCCGATTTAAATTAAATTTGGTAAGTATAATCCCTGGAAGAATATAGGATAGTTTTTATCCCGAAATTGACATAATGGCTACAGGAAAAATGTGTTAAGGAGTACTTGACATAGCTAATCATTATAATTATTATTAATTTTAGCTAGTAGGTCTACAGTTAATTGATAGTAAGAATAGAACATTGTGACATAGGCAATTTAATAATATATTACCTATCATAAAAACACATATTATATGGATTTTAATATTGTATAATTACATAAAATATTTGCACACTTGCATGCAGGTTGAATACGCAAGTACCAATTTTAAATTAAGATCTTATCTTGTTACCATATTCTGGCAAAACCTCCTAACGCCGAAGTCAAATTTTTTGATACATGAACATCAAACTTTATGTCATTTATGATAGAGTTTGATGTTCAAATGACAATAAGTCCTTTATAAAGGACTCTAGCGTTAGGAGGTAAGATATTTTTATTTTCAAAGTCAAAGTCAAAATATCTTTATTCAATTTAGGCTATAACAAGCACTTATGAATGTCAAAAAAATCTACCACCGGTTCGGAAGAAACTCAACGAGATATATTTTTTAAACAGATTTACAATATTATTAAATGATATCTATACATCACAAGTATTTAACACAGCTTTATTTTTAACACAGTAGGTTCGGTATTTGATTTTTGATTTTGAAAAATTGCATAATTCCCCGGGGATAGCGATGAACGTATTTTACGCGGACAGAGTCGCAGGCAACAGCTTTTTAGGGTTCCGTAGTCAACTAGGAATCCTTATAGTTTCGCCATGTTTGTCCGTCTGTCTGTCTGTCGGTCCGCGGCTAAGCCGTTAGTACTAGAAATCAGTAATTTGGCATGAATATACATATCAGTCACGCCGACAAAGTGGTAAAATAAAAAAAAACTATTTTTATATAGCAATATGACCGTTACCCTTGGGCAACCGCAACACGAGGGACGGAGGGAGGTCGCTACGGAGAAGGAGTACTTTACTGCACCCAAACTAACCTAACAATGTGTTAAAATACACCGTGTGCACTTTAAGAACCCTCCACTTTAATACACGTAGCATCTACAGTCCCCAAGTTTCCTTAATTATTAGGTATTAAATGAAGTTGCAAAATATACCACCCAGTTAAAGTAACGTATAAGTTATTATCTCACAATACTATGTTATTACGTTTGCTTTGCATGTCAACATTTTAAGAAAAACTCTTTGTCATGCTTGTTTAGGCAAACTTATCTTACTTGTAGATACCTTAATCTTTGCCTTTGACTGTATATGTTATGACTACACAAAAACCTTTCGACTTTTATAATTTCGACTTTAATAAATAAGCAATAAATAAGCAATGAATTGCTAAAAATAAATAAGCAATGAATTGCTATTTTTAATCGCGTGAATCCACAATTTATGTGTGAGAATAAATGAATGAAGAGAGAAAGTGTCCTTGTTTCCCAGTTTGTTTATATGCAGCTTTTAATTTATAATTACGGTATTAATATATAAGTGTGATTTTAATAGTTAGACAGGTATTTAATTTCTGCTATTACCTACTGTTTTCGCGCGGACTATAGCTATTGTACCATCAGCCAAATAAGTGGTCTATCAATTTTTAAACAAGTTCCTATCAAATGAATATGTCATTAAAGTCGAACTTTCAAGATGACAGACACGTCTATTGGCAATATTATTTTGTGACATGCAAACGGTTAGGTATCAAACTTAGGGTGGTAGACCACATATTTGGCTGATGGTAGGTACGTCTAATAAACAAATAAACGCAAAAAAGTTGATAGGTATTCAAGTCCATTAGAGCACGATTATAATATTTTCTGTAGCTTATAAATGTTATGTCCAACAGTTGACGTACTAAGACTACTTACTCGTAATATGATGATGGTGAGTGTATTCAAAAAGAGATCTTGGTAATCCATCATTTTAACGAAAATTGTTTCATCGATTACCGTTTCCCATAACACTATACGCAGAATTTTGTTATCACTTAGGAATCATTTATCGAACTTCCTTTCATCGCTTAAACAATTGCTCGATTTACCTTTTACGCAAGAATCAACTCATCGAATTTTACTTCATAATTTTATATGTATATCGTCATAGTCTTTCATCGAATCGCTTTTACTATGATTTTGGTTCATCGTAAGTTTCAGTTCCTAAAATTCTCATAACACAGAAAATCGTTTTACCAGTGTTACTACACTTGATAATACGTTTCATCGAAACACTCTAATTTATTATTAGATGGTATAATATCATGCGTGCTAAATGCAAAAAAAATAATTTGTGCGGGCGAGCGAAGCGAGCGAGCAAGACGGTTCGGAGTAGAAGCGACTCGGATAGGTTAGGTTCAGAAGGCCTAGGTTAGCCTTCGATGTTAGGTTTTTTTTTATACAAGCCCGGATAATATTGCATCACAAATGATCTTTGCTGTTGGATTCTTAAATAGAGGGTAATTGTGTATTATCTTACGACTGACCGCAATATCTTCTCTAAACGTGCTGCAATAATAACAAATGCATCGTTCGATGAAACGTGACCGCGATGAAACGTTGTTCGTGGCAATAATAACATATAGGACGTACCGTCTGTGAATCATGTTTCAATAATTTGATACTATTAACAACTGATAATTCTATCACAGGTTAATTCGATGAACCGTTACGCTACGGTTTGAGACAGATCCGAAACGATTTGCGATGAAAAGTTGTTTGATTATATAAAAAGTAATGAATTGAAGATTAAGTAATTAGAAAAAAAAAACTAAATTCTTAGAATAGTTTTCGATGAATTGAAAATCGACGTAACAAATTTATATAAGTAATGTAGCTACCCGATCTCAAGACGTGCAAGTTTCAAGTTTTTGTTGTGCTTGCGAACGAAGTTGGTATGAGTATGACACACAATAGGGGCGAAAATTACATGGCGGAAATGCAGCATGATCTGCCGCGAAATTTCGATTATTGCCCAATCGAATTCGGTGATACCTACCTACGCTAAAACACGACATAATTTTGGTGTAAGTATTTGAAACAGCAATGCAGGCGTGATCGCTCCGAAAATCGGTCGCGTAATTTCGGCAGTGTGCTTAGACCCTTTCATAATAGGCGACAGGAGAGCGCAAATACAAATCAACAATGCAAAATGAAGACGTATATCGAGATAGTAATCGTCGTATCAGTGAGATAAAGGTTATTATTGTCCTCGCAGGCTCGTTTGACCTAGTTCTGCGTCTACGCGTGGGAAGTTCCGCTCGAGCCTGTACGAAATTCAAAGTTCGTATGGTACCATCCTTTTCTCTCTCGTATTAAGTAATATTAAAAGCAATTTTTCAGGATAAAAACTATCCTATATCTTTTTTCGGGACTCAATCTATCTGTTTACCGAATTCCATCTAAATCGGTTCAGCGGTTAAGACGTGAAGAGGTAACAAACAAACAAACAGACTTACAAACCGCAGAATTCATTTATCGCTCTCCCGCGGTAACTATGCAAATTTCCGGGAAAACTATCCTATGTCCTTCTCCGGGACTCAAACTATATATATACCGAATTTCATCTAAATCGATTCAGTTATTTAGACGTGATGAAGTAACAAACAAAAAGCAGACTACCAAACTGTCGCATTTATAAATTAAGTGAGATAGTGGGATCAATCATTAATAGTGTAAGTGTACTTTACTTTCAAGTCACTTACATATCTACTAGACAGTCAGATTGTTAATAATAAACAATGCCAATATAGTATAAGATGGCGGATCGATTACTTTTAAATCAAACGTACTGCGGCCCGCAATCGAACACAAGTTACATAATTTTCGAGTACCTACTGAGAATAACCAAAATAGCACGACACATGTGGTTTGATTGGCCCGTGTTGTTTGTTTTAAAACTCATTATCTTATCTTATTTACTAACTTCTTAACGAATAATAGTCGATTAAAAACCGGCCAAGAGCGTGTCGGACACACCCGAAATAGGGTTCCGTAGCCATTACGAAAAAATTAAGTAATATTTTGCATAGATTTCGTATTTTATACGCAATCTTCCATAGTTTAGGTATATTTTATAGCTTAGGCTGCTATTTACTCTTAAACTACTAATAATTCTCAAGCAAACTTAACCGTTATAGTTTTCCGTGAAAGTTTGGTATAATTACTACCATCCTGAATTTTTTCAAATTTTTCCACCTACCTGTTTAGATTTTAGAGGGGGGGGGACGCTCGATTTTAATGAAAATTTGCAGTTTAAAGTTGAATATTTCGCAAACAAATCGCTGAATCGAAAAATCGTCTTAGCAAACCCCTAATGGTTTTAAAAGACCTATCCAACGATACCCCACACAACAAGGTTGGATAAGAAAAAAAACAATCACCCCCACTTTAAGTCTATGGGAGGTACCCTAAAAAAAGTTTTTTTTTGTTTTTTATTGTACCATTTTGTCGGCATAGTTTACATATATATCCGTGCAAAAAGACAGACAGACAGACAGACATGGCGAAACTATAAGGTTTCCGTTCTTGCCATTTTGGCTCCGGAACCCTAAAAACGTAACATTGAACATTCGCTGCATATCACTACGGAAACTAAGGAATTGCTAACATTTGCATTTCTCCTTCTTCAATGTAAAATCATACTGTTACAAGCTCATAATATAGAAAATATCAATATCAATATATTTTTTACTGTTAAATAAATGAGTGCAATAACCACTGAACATGAAAAACCGACATAGCAGATATTAAAGAACTGAAATAGCTTTCCTGGTACAATAGGATACAACAGCTAAGTCCACGTACGTCTTTAAGTCGTATTGACGTCATAGTTAAAGCAACTTCAACAGTACGATATAGACTCTCTATATTATAGAGGTATTTAATTTCTGTAACGATTTTAATTTAATTCTTTTACGAGTAGATTCTACGAATTCTATAGGTTAGGCTAGGTTATATATTTTTTGTACATAGTCATATTTTTAAATGTTAAATGTATTGTGTTTTATTGCTTTTTGTTATAAATAAATATACCTACGATTCTACAAATGTAAAACTACCAAATATCTCAGCGGCCTAAATAACTGACTTATAAAATATAATTTGAACATATAAAATTATGTAACGCTAATTGGAAAGCTGAATAGCTATTAAATAGACTACCAACACCTCCGTGGATATATTAATAAATGCTTAATGCTTAGCAATGTAGAGTCAAAGTCAAAAGCAAGATTAAATTAACTGCGGAAAAACAAAAGCGGTAGGTGTACTTATACTACTTATAAAACTACTTAATCGATTTTAAAAATTCTTTCCCCTATTTGAGTAGAAAACTATATCATCACAGAGTGTAGGTACCTAATATAGATTGTATTTTATTACGGGAATGTGCAAAATTCCCGCGTAACTTAGACAAAGTTGCGGGCAATAGCTAGCTAATGTATAAAGGTAGTTGACATAATTTATTTAGTTTGCATCTCACGCATATTCTGTCTCGGATTTCCGGCTGGGAATTGTGAATATGTAATCAAACTCGGTCCTTTATGGCGTGTCGCTCGGCACCCCCGGAGGAGGTAACTGAGTCAGATTCGACCTGACAAACCAGATTGATAAACCTACAGAACACTTTGAACAAACATATGGAGGCGAACGTTGACTGTGTTTCTGAAATCTAAGGCACTCGTCTTTCATCAGGTGAAAATTTCAGTTGATTTTCTTTTGTACTTATTAATTTTGTTGTATTTGGGTTAAAACTAGGCAGAGTTAGTGTGTTTGAAATACCTACCCATTTAGTAAAGTCATGGATGGGTACAGCTTTAACATTGTTTAAATTTTCAACTCATAACATATATCGATGCATTCATTCATAAGCTTATGGGTGAGTAGGTAATTATTTACTAAGAATCAACCTTTATTATAATAGCTACGTCTATTCAAGAAATGTGTGTTCATGCAGTTCCTCCGCCTCCGCACTATAAAAAAACACACAAATCACACAAACCCATTGCATATGTTCGTATTGCATTGCCATATAATTCGTATGTATGTAAATAAGTTACCATTGATCGGGTTGACTTAAACGTACGGATATGTAAGTAGGACGACAATGCATGTACATGAAAAAAAAACTTAAATTTTGATACCTTCATAAATCTAATGTGATATGGACTTTTGTAAACTAAAACTAAAAACTAGACAGACTATGTTTGGCATATAATTTAATAGGTTAGCGTCAGCTTATGCGAAGTGCAATATTAAATTCAAATTAGGCAAAATATCCGGGACTATATTTCTCTCAAGCATGTCCAGTTTTTTTTTGTTACGTTTTGTTTTTGACCCTCTTGCACGTTAGGCGATGAGCAATGACAATAAAGTACCTATACGAGTCTTCCCATACGTTGTGGGTTGGTATCGAGCTTATTCTCACGTAAAAAATTGGCTCTAATTGAAACGTGGAGGCATTTTGACCCGAGGCCGTATTGTCTAATACACTAACGTCCGCGATCGCATTCAACAACTCTTTCTACCCTCTTCTAAAGTGATGAAAACAATTGTGATTATACGAGTAAGTGTGTTGGACAATATGGCCCAGCACTGACCGTCTGGTGTGTCAAGAATTGCACCCCCCCCCCCATCTCTTCCCGTGGGTGTCGTAAGAGGCCACTAAGGGATAAACCGGAGGATGGGCAGCAGCGTCCTCCGCAAACTATCTGGTATAACTGCGGTCGCCAACCCGCCTGCAAAGCGAGGCGACTAAGGCATTTTCCCCCAAAGTTACAAGAAGCAGAAGACCGGTCTGAGTGGAGAGCCTTGGGGAGGCCTAATTCCAGCAGTGGGTGTCTTTCCGCTGACATCAAAAATCAAATAAAAATATCTTTATTTCATATTTATAAGTAAGTAGATTTATCTGTTTTGTATCTTTTTGTTCTCGGTATGATTGTTAACATGTTTTTTCTTCTTAACGTTTAATCCTTTGTTTTTATCAAAAACGTGTATAGAGCCATGTTATTTTGTTATGAGGATTAAAGTTTCTATCTTTCAATCTACAGTACCTGGGACGTCCCTTTAGGCTAAAAAACCTGTGTTGGGACGCCCCGCTGACATGATGATGATGATGATGACAGCGCCGTTACCTTTTAGGAAGGCTGGCTCATACGTATTGTATACACGGCCTACGGTCGTGTCGGAGCGATCGTGCGGGATCGATCGGCAGCAACCCGGTCAACGTTTCGCTAGATAAGTAGCTCGCCGCGAATTGACCCGCGCCGCCGGTGGTAAACGGATCGATGCCGGAGTATACACTACTTTTGACGCTCCATCGTTTTTAATAAGTCCATAGTACTTGAGAAACTCCATTCTAATATGCGTTTTTAGGGTTCCGTAGTCCTATAAGGAACACTTAGTTTCGCCATGTACGTCCGCGGCTTAGCTTAGAGATTGCTGTGCTAGAAGCTGTATGTTTGCAAGTATAATATCTTCGATCATCAATTAGTACTATTTGTTGATTGAAGTATAATATACTTATTAAGCACGCCATATTAAGCATTTTATTTCTAGTCAAATCTAGAGTATATAATCGTATAATATAGTATAAAAAGAAACGATAACAATTAAGTATATAGATTAAAAAATATCCACCCTGATACATGAATCAGTTTGTTTAACTGTACATCGATAATTAGAATTTCTTGAACAAAATAAATAAATTGTCATTCTGCCCAAACATAATTAGCATGTGCATTTAAATATTTAACACTCTTTCTGTCAAGTGGACCCCTCGTTTGTTATGAACGTCAATGATTGGCGGGAAAACTGTTGTTGTTTGTTTTTTTTTTTAAATATGCCAGTGTCTAGTAGGTTTTGCCGTTGTACGGGAAAAAAATCTAGAAAACGAAATATGAGAGGTAATTTTTTTTTTATTCGACTGGATGGCAAACGAGCAAGTGGGTATCCTGATGGTGATGGCAGATGAAAGATGACAGCGCGATCGGCAGGAAAACTATTAGAACGTATGATGTAACTTTTGTGTAACTTTGATGTTTATTTTTCTAAGTGAAGTGGCCAGTTATTCGTGAAAGTCCAGACTTTGAAAGGCTATTAATTATCTCATTAACAGGGTGTTTTGACGCACCAAAGTTGATTCTCTAATTATCTTCAAAAAGTAAAATAAACTTTTAAATATTTTATACTTAAGTCTACTCCTAGAGGCGTGTTAATACTATCTGCTGTAAAAATATTGGCACCTAATTTGTTAGCACCTTAATATTTTGGCAATTATTGTTATGACTGATTTACAAAAAACTACTTTTCGCAGGGCAATATTGAATTCTTTATGCCAAATCATGCCAGTTATTTTCACTGAGTTCCTATGCTCGGATTAACTTGAAATCCGCAACACACCTCTACATTCGATTACAATTCAAGTATGTTTTTTATGTAAAACTTATTTTTAAATCGGCTTAAACTTGTCATGCTCTTTTCACATGACGTAACCTACCACAAGTCATAAAATATTCAATAATCGCCGGTATATTTATATCCGAAACTTATATTTACCTGCATTTAGAAACAACACGTGACCTTTAATGTGTGACCTTATTCGCTAATATACCTAATAATACATATATGTACCTACGTTGAATAAAACAGGTATAGTCGAAGGAACTGAACCACGTACCAGGGTGGAACCTTTGTGCTACTAGTGTCATGACATCTCATACATTTGCCAGAGAAATTGTAGCGAAATTGATTCTGTCTATTTTGACTCTACCTAAAATGTGTAACTATTTGTGTATTTGCACATGAATATACGTATCATACATACCTATCTTATATTCCATTATAATTCTCATGGGCACATTTTTGCTGGCATGGTAGAATATTCTATAACAGTTTCTAGGTTATCAAGTATAAGTACAGGACGCTAAAAAAATAATCGAAATGTCATCAAATTCAACTGCCTATTCATAAAAAAAATGTGAACACGAAAAGGAGGCGGTCGAAACGATCGATTATGCCCCAATCACAAAAAGCAGTACATCACAAAAAATAGTCCCGAAAAGCGGCCGCGCGAATCGACAGCTCTACGCGACACCGAGGCGCTCGGCAATCTCGATTATACACTATTTTCGTCTCGAGCTTTGTTTTAAGGCGCCTAGAGAGCCTCTCGTGTGCTATTGTGGCGTTCCGAGTGAAATCCCGCCTTAGCAACGTACTCCACGAGCCAGGCTATTTATGTAGATAACACCCACACTACTTTTTATTCCCGTGATATTAGATATCTCTATGATAGGATAGGATAGGATTTGTTTTACAGATTAATAGGCATACAAAGGCGTTATTTGGTTATAGATATTAACTGACTGTCTTTTACATCGGGTATGTTATCACGTGTTTCTTTTAGATATAATCCCAGGCAACAGAATAACGCTTACAAAATAATAACGGTAACTTCGAAAAGTTGAAAAATCTCCGACATTGTAATTGTAAAGTTTAAGCTGATTGTAATGAAACGTAGCTAGTAACAACCGTAAGAACACTCAATATCACGTAAAAAAATCGCATCGAAATTAGTGCATGCTACGAAGGCACTGACAGACAGACGTCATTATGTGTCAAACTTATAAAACTCCTCTTTTTGCGTCGGGGATTAATAAATACTCTTATTTAATAATAAGAGTATTTTTTAGACCACTCAGTTATAATGATTGCTATTTAAACGGGCACTGTTTTATATATTTTAGGTTTTCAGATTTCAAAAACTGCTCTAACAATTTTAATGTAATGATTGATCGATTTCTTCTCTGGCAAAACGCGTCTCCCCGATTTCGCAAACACCGAGCAATGCTCGGTCGCCCAACCACTAATAATAAAACGTTAAGATAACCTTGGACTAGTGCACTAACCGGGTAACCCAGGTTGACACCTTGTGGGCTTTAAGTACTTGATAATCCTTTTTACGTTATAATGTCTGACGAAGGTAGGAAACCCACGGAATAGAAGTAATACCCGTTATACTCGTATATTAGGACGCATGAAAGTAGGTATGTATGCAAATTTATTCGTTCATTTAACGTTTGGGTGTATTTGTGGTGCTAATTTTTGATATTTTCTTTTATTTACATGTAGTTGAAAATTTTTAGATTTCAAAGTCCCTTTTTAGGGTTCCGGAGCCAAAATGGCAAAAACGGAACCCTTATAGTTTCGCCATGTCTGTCTGTCTGTCTGTCTGTCTGTCCGTCCGCGGCTTTCCTCAGGGAATATCAATGCTAGAAAGCTGTAATTTTGCATGCATATATATGTAAACTATGCCGACAAAATGGTACAATAAAAAATTAAAAAAAGTTTTTTTAGGGTACCTCTCATAGACGTAAAGTGGGGGTGTTTTTTTTTTCATCCAACCCTATAA